>NC_092730.1:55400589-55668089 GCF_047496885.1 Scyliorhinus torazame | reverse complement strand
TCAATATATATCACAGAGAGACAGTGGTTACTATCACAGAGGTTACTACACACACTCATAGGTCGATTGTCCCGAAAGACGTGCTGCTGGGTAATTTGGACATTCTGAATTCTCCCTCCCTGTACCTAAACAGGCGCCAGAATGTGGCGACTGGGGACTTTTCCAGGAACTTCACTGCAGTGTTAATGTAAGTCTACTTGTGACAATAAAGATTATTATAAGATAGAGTCATAGTCTATCTCCGACTCTATCTATGTGTGTGTATGTGTTAACCTCACTGTCTCTCTGTGATAGAAAATGAATATTTTACTGCTTACTGCTCAGGTACTGGTGAGTGAGAGTGTGTAAGTGAGAGAGTGTGAGTTTTACCCTCATTGTTTCTATGATGTATAACATATTTTACTGCTTCCTGCTCGGTTATTGTTGGGAGAGCACAGTACGAAGTCTTACAACACCCGGTTAAAGTCCAACAGGTTTGTTTCGATGTCACTAGCTTTCGGAGCGCTGCTCCTTCCTCAGGTGAATGAAGAGGTATGTTCCAGAAATATAAATAGAGACAGATTCAAAGATGCCACACAATGCTTGGAATGTGACCATTAGCAGGTGATTAAATCTTTACAGATCCAGAGATGGGGTAACCCCAGGTTAAAGAGGTGTGAATTGTGTCAAGCCAGGACAGTTGGTAGGATTTCGCAGGCCAGATGGTGGGGGATGAATGTAATGCGACATGAATCCCAGGTCCCGGCTGAGGCCGTACTCATGTGTGCGGAACTTGGCTATAAGTTTCTGCTCGGCGATTCTGCATTGTCGCGGGTCCTGAAGGCCGCCTTGGAGAACGCTTACCCGGAGATCAGAGGCTGAATGCCCTTGACTGCTGAAGTGTTCCCCGACTGGAAGGGAACATTCCTGCCTGGTGATTGTTGCGCGATGTCCGTTCATTCATTGTCGCAGCGTCTGCATGGTCTCGCCAATGTACCACGCTTCGGGACATCATTTCCTGCAGCGTATGAGGTAGACAACGTTGGCCGAGTCGCACGAGTATGTACCGCGTACCTGGTGGGTGGTGTTCTCACGTGTAATGGTGGTATCCATGTCAATGATCTGGCACGTCTTGCAGAGATTGCCATGACAGGGTTCTGTGGTGTCGTGGTCACTGTTCTGAAGACTGGGTAGTTTGCTGCAAACAATGGTTCGTTTGAGGTTCATTCCCCACCATCTGGCCTGCAAAATCCTACCAACTGTCCTGGCTTGACACAATTCACACCTCTTTAACCTGGGGTTACCCCATCTCTGGATCTGTAAAGATTTAATCACCTGCTAATGGTTGCATTCCTAGCATTGTTTGGCATCTTTGAATTTGTCGATATGTGTGTTTCTGGAACATACCTCTTCATTCACCTGAGGAAGGAGCAGCGCTCCGAAAACTAGTGACATCGAAACAAACCTGTTGGACTTTAACCTGGTGTTGTAAGACTTCGTACTGTGCTCACCCCAGTCCAAAGCCGGCATCTCCACATCATTGTTGGGAGAGTGAGTGGTGTGTGTGTGTGAGAGAGAGTGAGTTTGGCTGTCAGCTTTACCCTTACTGTCTTTGATATATAACACATATTTTACTCTTACAGGTGTGTGTGTGTTTTACCCTCACTATGTATCTGTGATATATAACACATATTTTACTCAGGTGTGTGTGTGTGTGTGTTTTACCCTCACTCTGTATCTGTGATATATAACACATATTTTACTCTTACAGGTGTGTGTGTGAGTTTTACCCTCACTATGTATCTGTGATATATAACACATATTTTACACTTACAGGTGTGTGTGTGTTTTACCCTCACTCTGTATCTGTGATATATAACACATATTTTACACTTACAGGTGTGTGTGTGTGTGTTTTACCCTCACTATGTATCTGTGATATATAACACATATTTTACTCTTACAGGTGTGTGTGTGATTTTTACCCTCACTGTGTATCTGTGATATATAACACATATTTTACTCTTACAGGTGTGTGTGTTTTACCCTCACTATGTATCTGTGATTATGTAACACTATTTTACTCTTACTGGTGTGTGTGTGTGTTTTACCCTCACTATGTATCTGTGATATATAACACATATTTTACTCTTACAGGTGTGTGTGTGTTTTACCCTCACTATATATCTGTGATATATAACACATATTTTACTCTTACAGGTGTGTGTGTGTTTTACCCTCACTATGTATCTGATTATATAACACATATTTTACTCTTACAGGTGTGTGTGTGTTTAATGCTCACTATGTATCTGTGATGTATAACACATATTTTACTCTTACAGGTGTGTGTGTGTTTTACCCTCACTATGTATCTGCGATATATAACACATATTTTACTCTTACAGGTGTGTGTGTGTGAGTTTTACCCTCACAATATATTTGTGATATATAACACATATTTTATTCTTACAGGTGTGTGTGTGTGTTTTACCCTCACTATGTATCTGTGATATATAACACATACTTTACTCTTACAGGTGTGTGTGTGAGTTTTACCCTCACTCTGTATCTGTGATATATAACACATATTTTACACTTACAGGTGTGTGTGTGAGTTTTACCCTCCCTCTGTATCTGTGATATATAACACATATTTTACTCTTACAGGTGTGTTTTACCCTCACTATGTATCTGTGATATATAACACATATTTTACTCTTACAGGTGTGTGTGTGAGTTTTACCCTCACTCTGGTCTGTGATATATAACACATATTTTACTCTTACAGGTGTGTGTGTGTGTTTTACCCTCACTATGTATCTCTGATATATAACACATATTTTACTCTTACAGGTGTGTGTGTGAGTTTTACCCTCACTATGTATCTGTGATATATAACACATATTTTACTCTTACAAGTGTGTGTGTGTTTTACCCTCACTATGTATCTCTGATATATAACACATATTTTACTCTTACAGGTGTGTGTGTGAGTTTTACCCTCACTATGTATCTCTGATATATAACACATATTTTACTCTTACAGGTGTGTGTGTGAGTTTTACCCTCACTCTGGATCTGTGATATATAACACATATTTTACTCTTACAGGTGTGTGTGTGTGTTTTACCCTCACTATGTATCTCTGATATATAACACATATTTTACTCTTACAGGTGTGTGTGTGAGTTTTACCCTCACTATGTATCTGTGATATATAACACATATTTTACTCTTACAGGTGTGTGTGTGAGTTTTACCCTCACTCTGTATCTGTGATATATAACACATATTTTACTCTTACAGGTGTGTGTGTGTTTTACCCTCAATATGTATCTGTGATTATATAACACATAATTTACTCTTACAGGTGTGTGTGTTTTACCCTCACTATGTATCTGTGATTATATAACACATAATTTTCTCTTACAGGTGCGTGTGTGAGTTTTACCCTCACTCTGTATCTGTGATATATAACACATATTTTACTCTTACAGGTGTGTTGGTGTTTTACCCTCACTCTGTATCTGTGATATATAACACACATTTTACTCTTACAGGTGTGTGTGTGAGTTTTACCCTCACTCTGTAACTGTGATATATAACACATATTTTACACTTACAGGTGTGTGTGTGAGTTTTACCCTTACTATATATCTGTGATATATAACACATATTTTACTCTTACAGGTGTGTGTGTGAGTTTTACCCTCACTCTGTATCTGTGATATATAACACATATTTTACTCTTACAGGTGTGTGTGTTTGTTTTACCCTCACTCTGTATCTGTGATATATAACCCATATTTTACTCTTACAGGTGTGTGTGTGTGTTTTACCCTCACTATGTATCTGTGATATATAACACATATTTTACTCTGACAGGTGTGTGTGTGTGTTTTACCCTCACTATGTATCTGTGATATATAACACATATTTTACTCTTACAGGTGTGTGTGAGAGTTTTACCCTCACTATGTATCTGTGATATATAACACATATTTTACTCTTACAAGTGTGTGTGTGTTTTACCCTCACTATGTATCTGTGATATATAACACATATTTTACTCTTACAGGTGTGTGTGTGTTTTACCCTCACTATGTATCTGTGATATATAACACATATTTTACTCTTACAGGTGTGTGTGTGTGTTTTACCCTCACTATATATCTGTGATATATAACACATATTTTACTCTTACAGGTGTGTGTGTTTTACCCTCACTATGTATCTGTGATATATAACACATATTTTACTCTTACAGGTGTGTGTGTGTTTTACCCTCACTATATATCTGTGATATATAACACATATTTTACTCTTACAGGTGTGTGTGTGTTTTACCCTCAATATGTATCTGTGATTATATAACACATAATTTACTCTTACAGGTGTGTGTGTTTTACCCTCACTATGTATCTGTGATTATATAACACATAATTTTCTCTTACAGGTGCGTGTGTGAGTTTTACCCTCACTATGTATCTGTGATATATAACACATATTTTACTCTTACTGGTGTGTGTGTGTGTTTTACCCTCACTATGTATCTGTGATATATAACACATATTTTACTCTTACAGGTGTGTGTGAGTTTTACCCTCACTATGTATCTGTGATATATAACACATATTTTACTCTTACAGGTGTGTGTGTGTGTTTTACCCTCACTATGTATCTGTGATATATAACCCATATTTTACTCTTACAGGTGTGTGTGTGTGTGTTTTACCCTCACTATGTATCTGTGATATATAACACATATTTTACTCTGACAGGTGTGTGTGTGTGTTTTACCCTCACTATATATCTGTGATATATAACACATATTTTACTCTTACAGGTGTGTGTGTGAGTTTTACCCTCACTCTGTATCTGTGATATATAACACATATTTTACTCTTACAGGTGTGTGTGTGTTTTACCCTCAATATGTATCTGTGATTATATAACACATAATTTACTCTTACAGGTGTGTGTGTTTTACCCTCACTATGTATCTGTGATTATATAACACATAATTTTCACTTACAGGTGTGTGTGTGAGTTTTACCCTCACTATGTATCTGTGATATATAACACATATTTTACTCTTACAGGTGTGTTGGTGTTTTACCCTCACTCTGTATCTGTGATATATAACACACATTTTACTCTTACAGGTGTGTGTGTGAGTTTTACCCTCACTCTGTAACTGTGATATATAACACATATTTTACACTTACAGGTGTGTGTGTGAGTTTTACCCTTACTATATATCTGTGATATATAACACATATTTTACTCTTACAGGTGTGTGTGTGAGTTTTACCCTCACTATGTATCTGTGATATATAACACATATTTTACTCTTACAGGTGTGTGTGTGAGTTTTACCCTCACTCTGTATCTGTGATATATAACCCATATTTTACTCTTACAGGTGTGTGTGTGTGTTTTACCCTCACTATGTATCTGTGATATATAACACATATTTTACTCTTACAAGTGTGTGTGTGTTTTACCCTCACTATGTATCTGTGATATATAACACATATTTTACTCTTACAGGTGTGTGTGTGTTTTACCCTCACTATGTATCTGTGATATATAACACATATTTTACTCTTACAGGTGTGTGTGTGTGTTTTACCCTCACTATATATCTGTGATATATAACACATATTTTACTCTTACAGGTGTGTGTGTGTTTTACCCTCACTATGTATCTGTGATATATAACACATATTTTACTCTTACAGGTGTGTGTGTTTTACCCTCACTATGTATCTGTGATTATATAACACATAATTTTCTCTTACAGGTGCGTGTGTGAGTTTTACCCTCACTATGTATCTGTGATATATAACACATATTTTACTCTTACTGGTGTGTGTGTGTGTTTTACCCTCACTATGTATCTGTGATATATAACACATATTTTACTCTTACAGGTGTGTGTGAGTTTTACCCTCACTATGTATCTGTGATATATAACACATATTTTACTCTTACAGGTGTGTGTGTGTTTTACCCTCACTGTGTATCTGTGATATATAACACATATTTTACTAATACAGGTGTGTGTGTGTTTTACCCTCGCTATGTATCTGTGATATATAACACATATTTTACTCTTACAGGTGTGTGTGTGTGTTTTACCCTCACTATATATCTGTGATATATAACACATATTTTACTCTTACAGGTGTGTGTGTGTTTTACCCTCACTATGTATCTGTGATGTATAACACATATTTTACTCTTACAGGTGTGTGTGTGTTTTACCCTCACTATGTATCTGTGATATATAACACATATTTTACTCTTACAGGTCTGTGTGTGTTTTACCCTCACTATGTATCTGTGATATAGAACACATTTTTAACTGCTTACTGCTCAGTGACTGGTATGTGTGTGAGTGAGAGTGACTGAGTGTGTGTGAGAGAAAGGGACCATCTTTGTGTGAGAGAGAGCGTAAGTGTGTGTGACAGTTGTGTGTGTTTGTTTTGCCCTCATTGTTTCTCTGTGATACATAACAAATATTATACAGCTTATTGCTCACTAAATAGTGTGTGTGCGTGAGATAGTATGTGTGAGTGGGAGTGAGATAATGTGTGAGATAGTGAGCATAAGTGAGAGTGTGTGAGTGAGATGTTGTGTGTGTGAGGGAGTGAGTATGTGTGAGTGTGTGAGTGACTGTGAGTGAGAGAGTGTGTGAGAGGGAGTGACTATGAGTGTGTGAGTGAGATAGTGAGTGTTAGTGACAGTGTGAGTGAGTGTGTGTGTGTGAAAGCGAGGGAGTGTGAGTGAGAGTGTGTGAGTGAGGGAATGTGAGTGAGTGAAAGTATGTGAGTGAGATGGGGAGTGTTTGTGTGAGGGAGTGAGTGTGAGTGAGTGTGTGTGAGGGAGTGAGTGTGTGTGAGGGAGTGAGAGTCTGTGTGAGGGAGAGTCTGTATGTGTGCGGGATAGTGAGTGTTTGGGTTTGTGTGTGAGAGAGCAACAGGGTGAAAAGTGGATGTGCTGCTGATGGGCAGCAGGGCGGCACAGTGGTTAGCACTGCTGCATGACAGCGTCAGAGACCTGGGTTCGATTCCGACTTTGGGCGACTGCGTGGAGTTTGTACATTCTTCCGTGTCTGTTTGGGTTTCCTCCGGTTTCCTCCCACAGTCCAAAGATATGCAGGTTACGGGGTTTGGATATGCTAAACTGACCTTTGGTGGGGTTACAGGAGAGGGTGGGAGATTGGTCTTAGCGTGACGTGCTCATTCAGAGGGTCAATGCAGACACGATGGGTTGAATGGTCTCCTTCTGCACTGTAGGGTTTCTATGAGAGAGAGTGTTTGTGAGTGTGTGTGACTGTGTCTGAGAGTGTGCAAGAGACAGAGTGTGTGTGTGCATGTTACCCTCACTGTTTCTCTCTGATATGTAACAAATATTTTACTGCTCAGTATGCAGTAAAATGTGAGACAGTGTGTGAGAGACAGCGTGAGCGTGTGATTTACCCTCACTGTCTCTCTATGGTGTATAACACATTTTACAGCTTACTGCTCAGTTACTGCTGTCTGACTGAGTGAGAGAGTGTGAGTGAGAGAGTGAGTGCATGTTTTACCCTCACTGTATCTCTGTGGTATATATTGCATACTTTATTGCTTCCTGCTCAGTGACTGGTGTGTGTGTGTGTGAGAGAGAGAGTGTGTGAGTGAGTGAGTGAGTATTAACCTCACTGTCTCTCTGTGATATATAAATAATATTTTATTGATTATTACTATGTTCTGGATTTGTGAGTGTCTGTGGGAGAGACAGTGCATGGGTGTGTGTGTGTGAGAGAGAGTGTATGAGAGAAAGAGTGTGCGTGAGTGTGTATAAACCTCACTGTTACTCTGTGCTCTATATAACATATTTTACTGCTTAATGCTCAGTGATTGGTGTGTGTGTTTCACCCTCAGACTGCGATATATAATGCTTATGTAGAGCTTACTGCGAAGTTACTTGTGAGTGAACATGTGCATAAGAAAATATGAGTGTGTGTTTTACCCTCACTGTCTCTCTGTGATAGAATGCACTGCCTGTGGAAGTAGTTGAGTCGGAAACATTAGGGACCTTCAAGCAGCTATTGGATAGGTACATGGATTACGGTAAAATTATATAGTGTAGATTTATTTGTTCTTAAGGGCAGCACGGTAGCATTGTGGATAGCACAATTGCTTCACAGCTCCAGGGTCCCAGGTTCGATTCTGGCTTGGGTCACTGTCTGTGTGGAGTCTGCACATCCTCCCCGTGTATGCGTGGGTTTCCTCCGGGTGCTCCGGTTTCGTCCCACAGTCCAAAGATGTGCAGGTTAGGTGGATTGGCCATTATAAATTGCCCTTAGTGTCCAAAATTGCCCTTAGTGTTGGGTGGGGTTACTGGGTTATGGGGATAGGGTGAAGGTGTTGACCTTGGGGAGGGTGCTCTTTCCAAGAGCCAGTGCAGACTCGATGGGCCGAATGGCCTCCTTCTGCACTGTAAATTCTATGATAATGCATATTTTACTGCTTACTGTGAGAGAATGTGTGAGTGTGTTTTACCCTCACTGTCTGTGTATGATCTATGGCATATTTTACTGCTTTCTGCTCAGTTGTTGGTGTCTGAATGTGTGTGAGAGTGTGTGTTTTCCACTGTAGCTGTCTGTCTCTGTTTTGGGTCAAGTGTTAGCGAAAAATCAATTTGATTCTATAACTCTCTGCCTCAGTTCTGTGTGCTTGCATTTGTAGCTGTCTATCTCTGTTAGAGGATTCTGGGTTTAATCTCTATCTGTCCACCTCTCTGATGTGCGTGATTTTATTGTGTTTTCTGTTCTTGTCAATATCTGTTCTGTGAGTTAATGGTGAACTTTCTGTTCAATATTGATCTTCCATTATTACTTTTAGTGATAATATTGATATAACAAATGATCTGTATCCACGTCTCATGAAAATGACACTGTACCGTTATATCTGAGATCGTTCGAGATAAACCAGGGACTGGTTTAGCACAGTGGGCTAAACAACTGGCTTGTAATGCAGAAGAAGGCCAGCAGCGCGGGTTCAATCCCGTAACTGCCACCCTGAACAGGTGCCAGAATGTGGCGACTAGGGGCTTTTCACAGTAACTTTATTGAAGCTTACTTGTGACAAGAAGCGATTATTATTATGTATTTTGCACTAAGAAAGTTGCAAAAAAAAGTGCAAATCGATTACATCCACATTGATTGCTGAATCTATACCTAATTATTACTTTACAGATGAAAAGCTGTTATCACAAGTTGATCCAACGTTCCATGATATGGAGGGAGGACGAATTGTGGAAAATTATCCCACCTGCCCTCTCGTGTATCACTGTTGGATTGGACATGTTTATCTGGGACTTGAGGTCAATGTGAGTGTGACTGCTTCTTTTCTCTGTGACGGTGGAGCTGATGTTGTGTCTGTGTCTCTGCAATGTTGGATTAATATTGTACTTACTGTCAGTTAGAAGGAGACGGCGACACATACATTTTGCTGAGGAATCATCATCTTGTTCTTGGAACTCATTTCTTCATCTGTTGAACTAGGGGGAAGAAAGCATATCTATTGTAAATCAGGGTCAGATGAGGCCAATGATAGATCAGTCTATTCTTTCAACTGATAATCACAGAATTTATAGGGCAAAAGGAGGCCATTCGGTCCATCGAGCCCATCTTTGTAAAGAGCGTTCCACGCCTCCACCCGTACCCAGTAACCCCACCTAACCATGTGAAATGAAATGAAAATCGCTTCTTGTCACAAGTCGGCTTCAAATGAAGTTACTGTGAAAAGCCCCTAGTCGCCACATTCCAGCACCTGTTCGGGGAGGCTGGTACGGGAAGTGAACTGTGCTGCTGGCCTGCACTTGGTCTGCTTTAAAAGCCAGCGATTTAGCCCAGTGTGCTAAACCAGCCCATGTGCGCTGTTGGACAGTGTTGGACACGAAGTGCAATTTATCATGGCCATTCCACCTAACCCACACATCTGACTGTGGGAGGAAACTGGAGCACCCGGAGGAAACCCACGCAGATACGGGGAGAACGTGTAGACTCCACACAGACAGTGACGAAGCCGGGATTCGAACCTGGGACCCTAGAGCTGTGAAGCAACCGTGCTGCCCCCAATCAGTAAAAGAAAGAAAATACTCTCCAAATCCTAACCCAGAATCAGACAATAAGCCAGGCCCAGAAAGAGCTCTCCCTTCCCCCTGCTCACTCCAAGTCCCGGAACAAGATCGTGCTCCGCTGCGCCTCTTGCAAACTGCCCCCGATTCTCCCTGAACTCCCCCCGAGTCAGTAATGATCTCTGAGCCTCTTTCCTCACACTCCCAGATGGAGGTGCTGCTGCAATGAGAACGCTGTTTCCTCGCTGACCTGGGCCCTGACATCGACATTTCATTCAGATTCAACAAAGCGATTCCACTCTGACCAAATGGAGAGTGTGTGGGGGAGGGGCTGCGCATGCGCTCCCAATCTCAGAATGACGACGAGCAGGGGCGGGGTTACACCGGGCATGCGCACATCCCCGCCGCAATTCCGCATTGAGAATCAATGGGAACATTCCCCATTTCATAGTCATCGCATGTGGAGCAAAACCTCCTATAGATCCCGTGTTGGGGGGACTGTGTGTGTGGCTGCAAGTGGCCCTGTGCCCTAGGGCTCAACCAATCACCTTTGTAGCTGTGTGTTTGTCCCAATGAGAGATTCAATTTGCAGCCATTGCCTGCAGCTTGTTTGTTATTACACTGTCACTCTCAATATTTTATTGTGGTCACAGTTACAACAAAGATAATTTACAAGGCTCCAGGCATCATTACACTTCAAATTGACGATCAAACAGTCACTGAACACAAACAGCTGCAAGGCACAGGCCCTAAGCATAGTTCGAAGTAACAATCGAACAGCCACATCACAAACAGTCGCGAGGCACAAGGCCTCGATACCATACGACCATTCCAAAAAGAAAAGGAACAAAAAAAACCACAAGACACAAGTACATTTCGAGGTAACAACCTCGAAACACATAAGACAAGCAGTCGCGAGGCACAAGGCCCCGATACAATACGGCCGCTTCCGAACAAATATGACCCACAAAGCTTCAATACATCTTAACAGTGACATATCAAAACCAATCACCAGGCACCAGTCCTTAATTCACCTTTAAAAGATTAACAGGGTAAAATCAATCACCGAACCCAATGTGACACATTTCAACCATGATATAACAAGAAAAGAACCGTTACGAGATATGAAAAACACTGCCAGAAATCCACCCACTCACAAAGACAAAACAAACAAAACCGACAGAAAAGAAACATTTACTGATTGCGAAGGGCCGCCCATGGGCAAACTCAACCACCCCCTGTTCGTCACCCCCTAAGGAAGGGGTCCCCAGCTCAACGCAAACGACGGCCCAAGCCGCCCGCCAGAAAGGTGTGTAATCACCCCGTTACCCAAGGGGTTCGTAGTCAAAACTTGTAACAACCGTGCTAAGCCACTTGCCAGAAAGCCAGCAAGCAGCTAGTCCAATCGCCGCTCACCCACCCCCCTCCACCCCGCCCGGCAGCCGACACACCGGAGGAAAGGCCCCTCCTCGCTAGGAGCACAGACCACCGGAGAGAGCCAGACCCGGGTACGGCAGAGGAGAGAGAGTCCCCCTTCCTGGACCCCGCCCAGAGGCACAGGACCATTCGGAGGCAGAGCAGTTTCACATTAGTTTAACATTCTAAACAACAGAATTAAATAACATTTCAAAGAAAACCAAAAAGAGTTGTCTGTCCTAGACTCAAAAATAAAACAACTCCATTAGTACACCAAAAAGTCCATCAATTTACACGTTCCATGTCGTGACCCCGGCCCAGGAGCTTTAGCCGAAATTCACAAGAAGCAACATGTCCTCAAAGTCCTGCAATGGCAACGGCCAGAGTCGCTCCAATGTAGGCAACAACCAGCAATGGGAAAGAAAGTCCCAGAGTCAGTCCCAACCGTCCAAGGGGCGTCCAAGGGGGCCGAACACTCAGAAACACCAGGAACGGCAGCAACCCGCCGCTTCCAGCAGCATATCCAGCTGCCCTCCTTCCTCCATTCCTTCGTCCTCTATTCCGCAAACTCAAACCGCCGACAGCAAACTTTGCAGTCCGAAGCAGCGTCTCCGCAGCTCAAAGCACCGTCTCCGCAGCTCGACCGCTGTCTTGAAGCGCGACTGGTCGCAGTACTCCGAAACCAGTCATCTCCAATGCCCTCGGGGACCGGGAGCGATGGGCACCGTGTTGCTGTTCCACCCCATCCAGGAAGCTCCCAGACGCGGCCTGCCTTTCGAATCGGCCCGGGGGCGGACACCAAGCTCACCCACAACGTCATCGCATAGAGAGCACAACCTCCTGTAGAGCCCGTGTTGGGGGGGACTGTGTGTGTGGCTGCAAGTGGCCCTGCGCACTCGGCTCAACCAATCACCTTTGTAGCTGTGTGTTTGTCCCAATGAGAGATTCAATTTGCAGTCATTGCCTGCAGCTTGTTTGTTATTACACTGTCACTCAGCCCCTCAAACTCACACTTTCTGCAAACTACCATTTCACTGAACCACAGAATTACTACAGTGTGAAGGAGGCAATTCGGCCCATCGAGTCTGCAGCGACCCTCTGAAAGAGCGCCCCAGCTACGCCCACTCGCCGCCTTATCCCCATAAAGCCGTAACCCCACTGAACCGACACACCCTTGGACACAGCGGGAATTCAGCATTGCCGACCCACCAAACCTGCACATCTATGGCCTGTGGGACGAAAGAGGAGCACCTGGAGGGAACCCACCCACACACACGGGGAGAACATGCAAACGCCATACAGGCAGTCACCCAATGCTGGAATTGAACCCAGGTCCCTGGCACAGTGAGGCAGCAGTGCGAACCATTGTTCCACCTCTGGGTTCACTCCCCTGGTTCACTCACTCCCCTGGTTCACTCACTCCCCTGGTTCACTCACTCCCCTGGTTCACTCACTCCCCTGGTTCACTCACTCTCCTGGTTCACTCACTCTCCTGGTTCACTCACTCCCCTGGTTCACTCACTCCCCTGGTTCACTCACTCCCCTGGTTCACTCACTCCCCACGTTTACTCACTCTTCCGGTTCACTCAATCCCCCCCGGTTCACTCAATCCCCCCCGGTTCACTCACTCCCCCGGTTCACTCACTCTCCCGGTTCACTCACTCCCCCAGTTCACTCACTCCCCCGGTTCACTCACTCCCCCGGTTCACTCACTCCCCCGGTTCACTCACTCCCCCGGTTCACTCACTCCCCTGCTTCACTCAATCTCCTGGTTCGCTCCATCTCCTGGTTTACTCACTCTCCTGCTTTACTCACTCTCCTCGTTTACTCTCTATCCAAATGGACATATTAGTGAGAGGCAGCATGGTTTTGTGAAGGGGAGTTCGTGTCTCATTAACTTGATAGAGTTTTCCGAAGAGGTCACAAAGATGATTGCTGCAGGTAGAGCAGTGGATGTTGTCTATATAGACTGCAGTAAGGCCTTGTCAAAGGTCCCTCATGGTAGACTGGGACAAAAGGTGAAGTCACACGTGATCAGGGGTGAGCTGGCAAGGTGGATACAGAACTGGCTAGGTCATAGAAGGCAGAGAGTAGCAATGGAAGGATGCTTTTCTAATTGGTGCGCTGTGACTAGTGGTGTTTCACAGGGATCAGTGCTGGGACCTTTGCTGTTTGTAGTATCTATAAATGATTTCGAGGAAAATGTAACTGTTCTGATTAGTAAGTTTGCAGATGACACAAAGGTTGGTGGAATTGCGGATAGTGATGAGGACTGTCAGAGGATACAGCAGGATTTAGGTTGTTTGGAGACTTGGGCGGAGAGATGGCAGATGGATTTTAATCCAGACAAGTGTGAGATAATGCATTTTGTAAGGTCTAATGCAGGTAGGGAACAGACATTGAATATTAGAACCCTCAAGAGTATTGAAAGTCAGAGATATCTTGGTGTACAGGTCCACAGGTCACTGAAAGGGGCAACACAGGTGGAGAAGGTAGTTAAGAAGGCACACGGCATGCTTGCCTTCATTGGCCGGGGCATTGTGTATAAGAATTGGCAAGTCATGTTGCAGCTGTACAGAACCTTAGTTAGGCCACACTTGAAGTATAGTGTTCAATTCTGGTCGTCACAATACCAGAAGGATGTGGAGGCTTTAGAGAGGGTGCAGAAGAGATTAACCAGGATGTTGCCTGGTATGGAGGGCATTAGCTATGAGGAGCGGTTGAATAAACTTGGTTTGTTCTCATTGGAACGACGGAGGTTGAGGGGCGACCTGACAGAGATCGACAAAATTATGAGGAGCACAGACAGAGTCGATAGTCAGAGGCTTATCCCCAGGGTAGAGGGGTCAATTACTGAGGGACATCGGTTCAAGGTGCGAGGGGCAAAGTTTAGAGTAGATGTACGAGGCAAGTTTTTTTACACAGAGGGTAATGGGTGCCTGGAACTAGCTGCCAGAGGACGTGGTGGAAGCAGGGCCGATAGTGACATTTAAGGGCTATCTTGACAAATACATGAATAGGATGGGAATAGAGGGATACGGACCCAGGAAGTGTAGAAGGTTGTAGTTTAGTCAGGCAGCATGGTCGGCACAGGCTTGGAGGGCCGAAAGGCCTGTTCCTGTGCTGTACTTTTCTTTGTTCTCCTTTAGATTTACACACTTCTCTGGTATCACCATTCTCATGATTCAAACAATCTTCTGGTGAATACACTCCCTGCTTTATAAATTCCCCTGTTAAACACACTACCCTGGTTTACACACTACCCTGGTTTACACACTTTTTATTGTGCACATTCTCGTGGTTTTGCACACTCTCCTGGTTTACACTCACTATTTTAAACACTCTCCTGGATGGAAACTCCCCTGGTTGTAAACATTCCTCTGATTTCCAGGTGCCCGGATTGTGGAAGTGTCTCCCCTCCACACAGAAAGTCCAGCTCTATGAGTTTATCCTTATCCTTGTTTCTATGTCACTCTCTATATTTCTCTGTCTCAAATGTTCAATATTTCATCAGGAGTGTTGTGGACACAGTGACAACTGGTGTAACACTGGCCCTCACTGTGAACACTGGACACAGTGATAACACGTTTAACACTGGCTCTCACTGTGCACACTGGACACAGTGATAACACGAGAAACACTGGCCCTCACTGTGAACACAGCTGCCGTGTTGTGGGTGAGACGGTCACTGTCCCTCCTCTACACAGAACGTCCGGCTCTGCGAGTCCATCTCTATTTATTAAATTTGCTATTGGGATCAGAATGGTCAGAATCTGTGTCACTGTGAAAATCTCCACTCTCAGAGGGGGTGGGATTATTCTTTAAATGGGTGTCCTTGCTTGTTGAGTTTGGGGTTCAGTGTTACCGGGCAGTGCAGGAGGATCACATCAAGCTGGAAAATCTCCACTGAGAGAGAGATCAATTGTATTTTCACCTTCAAAGAAGGTGTGTCATCAATGAATTTAGATTTTAAAATATGACTGGCTGCTGCCGGGTATTTAGGTAAACAGAAAACTCAGAGAATTGATCAGTGAGATGAAAATCTATAATTAAGACAGGGATTGGGAAACAAGTGTTGAGAAGAGGGAGAATTCTGCCCTGGGAAATGTCATTTCCAGACCTTGTGTGTGGATGTGAATATTGTGGAAGAGAGAGTGTGTGAAAGGGGCGGACCAAACAGGAGAAACCAACTGTGTTTGTGTGTCCGCTCTGACCAGGAGATCTCCCAATCCCTCTGGGACTAAATGGAAATATTTTTCATTCAAACAATCCCCCTGTTCCCCTCCTACTTTTCCAAGTTGGATTTCAGGGCAGTTTCGATGCTGCTTTCCAGATTTCTGTGGAAAGGTTGGGAAAATGAGAGTGATCGGGTGAGAGAGCGCGAACAGTGCATCAGTAAAACGGGTTTAAATGCAAAATGGAGCCTTTAAATCGCGTGAAACCTTTTCTACAGCAAACATGAGAATGTGAGAGACAGGTAGGAATTATCCTGGGACACTGTGGAGCTGGAATTTGAGTGGAATTGGAGAGTTTGGGACGAGAGAAAAACACAGAGAGGCAGCAGCAGCCTGGAGCTGAGAGCAGGTTGTCTCCGCCCCGTCCGCTCGCTGCCTTTAAGTTGCTCAGTGCCGCCACCAGAGGCTTCATTTCTCACCCACATTGACGGAGAGATTTTGTGCAGAGTTCCGGACATGAGCGATAGTGCAGCCGCCGAAACGGCTCCTCCAGCCGCCGCCCCAGTCAAGGCTGTCAAGAAGCAGAAGGCGGTTTCCCGGAAGAAACAAGAAGGTCCCGGGCTGGGCGAGCTGATCCTCCAGATTGTGGCGGAAAGCGGCGATCGCAAGGGGATTTCCTTACAGGCCATAAAGAAGGCGCTGCGGAGCAAAGGGGTCGATGTGGATAAACGGGGGGCCCAGATCAAGCAAAGTGTCAGGAGGAGTGTGGACAACGGCAGCTTGTCTCAGGTCAAGGGCACGGGCGCCTCCGGCTCCTTCAAGATCGTTAAGACGACAACCGGGGGGAAAGTGAGAAAGACCGGAGCAGGCAAGAAACCTTCAGTGAAGAAAACAGCAGCCAAGAAATCTCCCAAAAAACCAGCAGCCAAGAAATCTTCCAAGAAACCAGCAGCCAAGAAATCTCCCAAGAAACCAGCAGCCAAGAAATCCCCCAAGAAACCAGCGGCCAAGAAATCTCCCAAGAAACCAGCAGCCAAGAAACCAGCAGCCAAGAAGGCGGCAACTCCCAAAAAGAGCGCGAAGAAAGCAGCCCCGAAGAAAAGGTCTCCCGTGAAAAAGACCAAGGGTGTAAAAAATCCGACCCAAGCGAGGGCCAAGCCCAAAGTGAAATCAGCAACGGCTAAGAAACCAGCAAAGAAGTGAAAGAAGGCGAGCAAATAGTAAACCTGAACCCAAAGGCTCTTCTCAGAGCCACCCACATCTCTCAGGAAAGAGCTGATCGCCCGACCAATGAATCGCTGTCCCGGTGCTGGGAGCAGATTTCAGACAGAAATGTCAATCCAGTATTGCCGCTCACTCGCTGACATGCTCTGCACCGGGCCTCTCCCCCCACTCTGCACTAAGACACTGCCTGCTCCAACACACATTTTATATTCCAAACAGAAGTGAAAAGAGGGCGCTGAACAACACGTACAAACTGCAACATCAGACAGCAGCTAGTTAGAAACGCAGATCTATTAAATCCAGACTTGTCAGTAATATTCCCGCCTCAGTTCACTCCTTACTAGAACCTCTTCCTAACCGGGGATGTGTCCGGGGGAATAGTCACAGTTTGTGTTAGTTTCATTATTCACAGATTCAGGGGAGAGTCTGTAAAAGAGGTAACAGGGCGGAGAAATCCCGCCTCACAACATAAACACTTTATATCAGCTGGAAGGGATGTTACTAAAATTCCCAACCCGTCTGGGAGAGGAGTTGTGTGGGGATGGAATCGGAGCTGGGGTTGAAATGGGAGCAGATAGTTGGGCTGGTTCTTGAAAGGAGTGAAATGAGGCGGGAATATTACTGACAAGTCTGGATTTAATAGATCCGCGTTTCTAACTAGCTGCTGTCTGATGTTACAGTTTGTACGTGTTGTTCAGCGCCCTCTTTTCACTTCTGTTTGGAATATAAAATGTGGGTTGGAGCAGGCAGGAGGCGGAGCTGGATGATCAAAGCCATTTCACTGCTCTGTCTGTCACTCAGTCTGTTCCCCGCCTCTCTCTCTCAGTCAGGTCGGGGCGGGCTGTATTAAAATGGAAAGTGCAGCAGCTCGTCTCTCATTCAGCAGCGATTTGACTGAACAAGCATCATGTCTGGCAGAGGGAAAGGAGGCAAAGGACTGGGTAAAGGCGGAGCAAAGCGGCACCGCAAAGTGCTTCGTGATAACATCCAGGGCATCACCAAACCAGCAATCCGCCGCCTGGCTCGCCGTGGCGGCGTCAAGCGCATCTCGGGTTTGATCTATGAGGAGACTCGCGGGGTGCTGAAGGTTTTCCTGGAGAATGTGATCAGGGACGCGGTCACGTACACTGAACACGCCAAGCGCAAGACCGTCACCGCCATGGATGTGGTTTACGCTCTCAAACGCCAGGGCCGCACTCTCTATGGATTCGGCGGCTGAGAAAATCCATTTGACAATTTAACAAAACCCAAAGGCTCTTTTAAGAGCCGCCCAAATCCTCACATTGAGAGCACTGACCTTAGAATGGCAGCAGAATAACTCATCGAGCTGGTTTAGCGAGTCAGCTTGGAAACCGCGGTTTTCTGTTAAGACGGGTAGCGTTAGAGCATCCTTTCCCATCATTGATTTGTTTTCTCATTACAAGGCGACATAGATGCGTTGTACAGTCTGAAACAACCATTCCCCAAACCTGTAACCGCACATAGTGAACACTGACATTGTAATGCGAGCGGGAATTATGTACCTGCTCGATTTTATTCGTCTTCTCTCGGTTGCGTCCAATCCGAGACAAAAATTGGAGAAGGAATCATTGAGAAGTTTTTGATATTTACAACTTGAGATTGATTTTTTCAGTTTTCTCAAATATCCGTTCCTGGTCCCTGTGAAATTGGCGGGCTTTTTGAAATTGATGGGGTGTCAGTTGCAGGTCCACCAATCAGGGCCCTGATATCCTTGCGGCTCATCGCTCTTTTCAAACTTGTCCACGGGTTCGGGCTGCATCCAATGAGGAGAAGTGGGCGGTCACTATAATGTCTTAAATAGGCAGCGAGAGAGCGGCGCCAGCATTCTCAGCGTGTGCGTTTCCCCCAGTTTCATATCATGGCCAGGACCAAGCAGACAGCGCGCAAATCGACCGGAGGCAAAGCTCCTCGCAAACAGCTGGCTACCAAAGCGGCCCGCAAGAGCGCTCCAGCCACGGGCGGAGTGAAGAAGCCCCATCGCTACAGACCCGGCACTGTGGCTCTGAGGGAGATCCGCCGCTACCAGAAATCCACCGAGCTGCTGATCCGCAAACTGCCCTTCCAGCGCCTGGTGCGAGAGATCGCTCAGGACTTCAAGACAGACCTGCGCTTCCAGAGCTCCGCCGTCATGGCCCTGCAGGAGGCCAGCGAGGCTTACCTGGTGGGGCTCTTTGAGGACACCAACCTGTGCGCCATCCACGCCAAGCGAGTCACCATCATGCCCAAAGACATCCAGCTGGCCCGCCGCATCCGCGGGGAACGCGCCTAAAGCCCGGATTCAGCACCAACAGCAACAAAGGCTCTTTTAAGAGCCACCAAGTCTGTCAGGAAAAGAGCTTCCACATCCAGTGTTTCGATTCAGGAATTTATTTTATTTCCTTTATTTTTTTCTCCCTGCTATCTGTTTCCTCATTCCCCTGGATCCGTTCTCAGTTGTGGGCCAGCCTGTATTTAATTTCAGCCCAATTCACTAGACTTGCGGTGATTGCTAATACAAACATCAACAATATCTCATGGAATCATCGAGACTGCACCGACCCTTCGAAAGAGTAACTTAGATTAATGGGTAGAAAGAGGGACAGACAGATATGGAGGGATAAATACGAAAGAGATAATGCTGGAAAATCTCAGCAGGTTTGGCAGCATGTGTAGGGAGAGAAGAGCTAACGTTTCGAGTCCAATGATAGATATGTAGATAGTGAGGTAGAAACTTGCATCGATAAATGGATGGATCGATAGATAGGTAGAAAGACCGTAAAGGCCAACTCACTCACAGAAAAGTTGCCATCACAGCAGGAGGAGGTTTGAGGGGAATTCTCACAATTTACTCTGCATCATAATGACGTTTCTCGTCTCCATATCTCAAAGAAAATTCATAGTTTATAAACGATGGTGTCAGTTTTGCCGCACAGTATGTAATATCAAAACATTTTTATTGGATCTACAATTTGTTACCCAGGATTTCTTACCCCAATAAACTGCTTCCATAAAAACTTTCCTGCAAATTGAGCCAGGGGTTGAGGTTAATCTGAGGCTCCGAGTATGAAGCGAGTCACACAGTAACCCACTTACAGATATAGTCATCGCAGAAACATCTACACAGTAAATAGAGCGGAATCAATTACGGATAGATTACAAGTAACAGACTTCCTTCTTTGAGGAATATTATTGAAACTAAGATCAATTCAGTTCACAGACTTTTATCCCCAATAAACACCGTCAATTCACATGTATCATAAATACTGAATATGTAAATAATCTGCACAGAATGCGCTGCGGATTGATATCATAAAGCGTGAAACGTTTGCACATTAAGTAGCAGAGCAGAATCTGAGGGACAGACAATAGTTGGCCCTTTTTCAGATAAAGTGAGTGGCTCTGAAAAGAGCCTTTGTGTTATTAGATTAAAGAATGGTCGCTTCACTTCTTGCCGGCGCCAGCGCTGGTTTTCTTGGGCAGAAGCACGGCCTGGATATTAGGCAGCACCCCGCCCTGAGCGATGGTCACCCCTCCCATCAACTTGTTGAGCTCTTCGTCGTTGCGGACGGCCAGCTGCAGGTGCCTGGGGATGATGCGGGTCTTCTTGTTGTCCCGGGCCGCGTTGCCGGCCAGCTCGAGGATTTCAGCGGTCAGATACTCGAGCACAGCAGCCAGATAGACCGGGGCTCCGGCCCCCACACGCTGGGCATAGTTCCCCTTTCTCAGGAGCCTGTGAACACGGCCCACCGGAAACTGCAGTCCAGCCCGGGAGGAGCGAGACTTGGCCTTGGCCCGAGCTTTACCGCCGGTCTTTCCTCTTCCAGACATTGTCCCAATCTCACAAACACTTTCACAGAATGAACAATTTCTGCAGCATTTACTCTTTTATAAACTGACAGCTCCTCTGATTGGTCGCTGCTCAGTTCACCTCATTTGCCTATATTCTGCACCAATCAGCTCACAGGAAACAGAAGACGGCGGGATTTACCCACAACAACCGGCAGAAGCTGAGAATTTGTCCATTTCAAAAAGCCGCCAATTTCATTGTGGCAAAGGAGCGAATTCAAATAAATGTCGTCCTTAGTCAGAGATTTCAAATCCCTTCGATTTATTTGGTTTGATTCAGCGCTTCCCGTCACCAATCACAGGCGCGGGTTTAACATTTAGTTTAAATGTGATTCATTCTCCTCTCGCTGTCTAACTGTCCCGGAATCAATCCCTGTTCACAGCATTCCCGGAAGGAAAACGCTCCGTTTAGTCTTCAGTCAGGACCGAGTGTCCTTCACTGAAAACAGGGAGTGGGATTGAGTCCTCAGACTCTCCTTATTCCGCTCTGGAATCATCCCACTCCGGACTGTTACCCTGCGGAGAATTACTGGGAATAAAATGATGGATCAATGAACATTTCAGGAATTGGGAGAAGGCTCCGTTCCCGCTAAAAACAGCTGCTAATGAGGTGATTTGGGGGCTGTGAAAATAACAGAATAATAACAGCTTTCAGCACCAAGCCAAGGCGGCGGAGTGAATTCTGCCTGAACCAATCGGAGAGCTGGAGAGAAGGAGCTACAGGTTTTGATTGGCTGACATTTTCAAATTCCAAACTCCCGCCAATTTCAGTGCAGGAAAATCCCAAATAACGGACCGGCTCAATGTTCAGGAAACTATTTGAATCTCACACTTTGTTATCTGTTTATTGATTTTCCATCCCAGAATCCGGGCGCTATTTTAGTAACAGATTGAATTTGTCAATCACTTCTCTGTAACCGGCGGTAATAAGACCCCGTTCAGCAATTTAAAACGGAGCAAATCTCAGCTCACTGCAAAAGCAGAAACATCGAGATTACCAACCAACTCCTTCACACAGGCTTCACAGGGACAGAGAGAAAGGGCTGATTTCTGAGCCTCTCTCCTGAAAGCGGCCGGGAATGTTACACTGGGAAGTGTGGAGAGAATCCCCGACTCTATCCAGCCGGTGGAACAGGCAGCATTGTGTCCGGAGAATAGGGAGGGCCGGGGAGAGGCAGATCTTAAAGCGCGGCAATGGACTCAGGTCCTGTGTGTGCTCAAATCTCGCTGGTTCCGTCTCCTGGGAAAACTGCGGAACAAACAGATCAGCCCGAAAATAACCTCTTCATTCCCGCCTTACTGTGTCCCGGGAGCGGGAAACACATAACCCGAGAGAAAAAATAATAATTTCCTTATGAATTTAACTCACCAGTTGTTAAACTCTGAATATAGTTATCATTAAATTTAAATAATTCCCTCCTGAAATTGTGTTTCTCCTCATTGTCCGTCACAAATACCAGACTGGGTTTAAAATCCGCTCTCAATTCAGTTTGATTCTCTTCTGTGTGAAACTGTCTGTGACGGGCGGGTATGAAGCCACATTCACAACATTCTGGAACGGGACAAATCTCTATCCTCCACAAAGATTTCTCATCAAGTCAATGCGGGAAAAGATGGTGCAGCTTTTTCACAGAGATTGTGGGTGGCTCTTAAAAGAGCCGTTGTGTTTGGGGTGGTTTTCAGTCCATTGTGGAGTTTACTTGGAGCTGGTGTACTTGGTCACCGCCTTTGTCCCTTCCGACACGGCGTGCTTGGCCAGTTCCCCGGGCAGCAGCAGGCGCACGGCGGTCTGGATCTCCCGGGAGCTGATGGTGTGGCGCTTGTTGTAATGGGCCAGGCGGGAAGCCTCACCCGCGATGCGCTCGAAAATATCGTTGACGAACGAGTTCATGATGCTCATGGCCTTGGAGGAGATGCCGGTGTCGGGGTGAACCTGCTTCATCACTTTGTAGATGTAGATGGAGTAACTCTCCTTCCTCGACTTTCGCCGCTTCTTGCCGCCCTTTACTGCCGGTTTCTTGATGACTTTCTTGGCTCCCTTCTTGGAAGCTGGTTTCGATGTTGGTTTCTTCTCATCAGCCATCGTCAATATCACCCAGAAATAAAACAAACCCCTTCCGAGCGCTGATTAAATAGACAGAGCCTCACATCTATGCTAATGAGGAATGGGGAAAGGAATGATTGTGATTGGACATTGTGAAAATGAGGACAGCCAGTTATGTTCTGTTTATTTGACTGGAGATGTAAACAGACCAATCACATTTAGGATTTTCCACCAATCACAAACCTCATATTGCAATATTACAAACCGGAAATAAATTTCAGAAAGAATGTCTCCTGTCCCATTTTGTCAGTGTGTAAAAATCCACCGGGAAATGACACCTGGCTGTCGGTGAGAGGGACCCTTCACCACAGAGGGACTTTGCGGGAGGGTGGGATTCATTCAGGAACTGTGAGTGTCTTGTAATATGTGAGTGTGTGGGATTTACTCACTGATAGTGTGAGAATGTGGGATTTACTCACTCTCTGATACAGTGTGAGTGTGGGATTTCTTCAATCTCTGATGTAGTGTGTGAGTGTGGAATACACTTACTCTCCGATACAGTGTGAGTGTGGGATTTACTCACTCTCTGACACAGTTTCTTGAGTGTGGGATTTACTCACTCTGTGATACAGTGTGCGTGTGGGATTTACTCAACTCTCTGATACAGTGTGAGTGTGGGATTTACTCACTCTCTGATACAGTGTGTGACTGTGGGATTTACTCACCCTCTGATACAGAGTGTGAGTGTGGGATTTACTCACTCACTGATACAGTGTGAGAGTGGGATTTATTCACTCTCTGATACAGTGTGTGAGTGTGGGATTTACTCACTCTCTGATACAGTGTGTGAGTGTGGGATTTACTCACTCTCTGATACAGTGTGTGAGTGTGGGATTACTCACTCTCTGATACAGTGTGTGAGTGTGGGATTTACTCACTCTGATACAGTGTGTGAGTGTGGGATTTACTCACTCTCTGATACAGTGTGAGAGTGTGGGATTACTCACTCTCTGATACAGTGTGTGAGTGTGGGATTTACTCACTCTCTGATACAGTGTGTGAGTGTGGGATTTACACACTCTGACACAGTGTGTGCGTGTTAGATTTACTCACTCTGTGATACAGTGTGTGTGAGTGTGGGATTTACTCCCTCTCTGATAGTGTGTGTGCGTGGGATTTACTCACTCTCTGATACAGTGTGTGAGTGTGGGATTTAAGCACTGCGATACAGTATGAGAGTGTTGGATTTACTCACTCTCCGATAGTGTGAGTGTGGGATTTGAAAACGAAATGAAAATCGCTTATTGTCACAAGTAGGTTTCAAATGAAGTTACTGTGAAAAGCCCCGAGTCGCCACATTCCGGCGCCTGTTCAGGGAGGCCGGTACGGGAATCGAACCGTGCTGCGGGCCTGCCTTGGTCTGCTTTCAAAGCCAGCAATTTAGCCCTGTGCTAGGATTTACTCACTGTCAGATACAGTGTGTGTGTTGGATTTACTCACTCTCTGATACAGTGTGTGAGTGTGGGACTTACTCACTCTCTGATACTGTGTGTGTGTGGGATTTACTCACTCTCTGATACAGTGTGTGTGTGGGATTTACTCACTGTCTGATACACTGTGTGAGTGTGTGATTTACTCACTCTCTGATACAGTGTGTGAGTGTGGGATTTACTCACTCTCTGGTACAGTGTGTGAGTGTGGGATTTACTCACTCTCTGATACAGTGTGAGAGTGTGGGATTTACCCACTCTCTGATACAATGTGAGTGTTGGATTTACTCACTCTCTGACACAGTGTGTCTGTGGGATTTACTCACTCTCTGATACAGTGTGAGTTTGGGATTTACTCACTCTCTGATACAGTGTGAGAGTGTGGGATTTACTCACTCTCTGATACAGTGTGTGTGTGGGATTTACTCACTCTCTGATACAGTGTGTGTGTGGGATTTACTCACTCTCTGATACAGTGTGTGAGTGTGGGATTTACTCACACTGATACACTGTGTGTGAGATTTACTCTCTCTCTGATACAGTGTGTGAGTGTGGGATTTATTCACTCTCTGATACAGTTTGAGAGTGTGGGATTTACTCTCTCTCTGATACAGTGTGCGAGTGTGGGATTTACTCACTCTCTGATACAGTGTGTGAGTGTGGGATTTACTCACTCCCTGATACAGTGTGTGAGTGTGGGATTTACTCACTGTGATACAGTGTGTGGGTGTGGGATTTACTCACTCACAGGTACAGTGTGTGAATGTGGGATTTACTCACTCTCTGATAGTGTATGTTGTGGGATTTACTCACTCTCTGATACAGTGTGTGTGGGAGTTACTCACTCTCTGATACAGTGTGTGAGTGTGGGATTTACTCACTCTCAGATACAGTGTGTGAGTGTGGGATTTACTCACTCTCTGATACAGTGTGTGAGTGTGGGATTTACTCACTCTCTGATACAGTGTGAGTGTGTGGGATTTACTCACTCTCTGATACAGTGTGTGAGTGTGGGATTTACTCACCCTCTGATACAGTGTGTGAGTGTGGGATTTACTCACTCTCTGATACAGTGTGACAGTGTGGGATTTTCTCACTCTCTGATAGTGTGTGTGTGTGGGATTTACTCACTCTCTGATACAGTGTGTGAGTGTGGGATTTACTCACTCTCTGATACAGTGTGTGAGTGTGGGATTTACTCACTCTCTGATACAGTGTGAGAGTGTGGGATTCACTCACTCTATGATACAGTGTGTGAGTGTGGGATTTACTCAGTCTCTGATGCAGTGTGAGTGTGGGATTTACTCACTCTCTGATACAGTGTGTGAGTGTGGGATTTACTCACTCTCTGATACAGTGTGTGAGTGTGGGATTTACTCACTCTCTGATACAGTGTGAGAGTGTGGAATTTACTCACTCTCTGATACAGTGTGAGTGTGGGATTTACTCACTCTCTGATACAGTGTGAGAGTGTGGGATTTACTCACTCTCTGATGCAGTGTGATAGTGTGGGATTTACTCACTCTCTGATACAGTGTGTGAGTGTGGGATTTACTCACTCTCTGATACAGTGTGTGAGTGTGGGATTTACTCACTCTGATGCAGTGTGAGTGTGGGATTTACTCACTCACAGGTACAGTGAGAGTGTGGGATTTACTCACTCTGGTACAGTATGTGAGTATGTGATTTCTTCACGCTCGGATAGTGTGAGTGTGAGATTTACTCACTCTGTGACAGTGTGCAAATGTGGGATTTACTCACTCTCTGATACAGTGTGTGAGTGTGGGATTTACTCACTCTCTGATACAGTGTGTGAGTGTGGGATTTACTCACTCTCTGATACAGTGTGTGAGTGTGGGATTTACTCACTCTCTGATACAGTGTGTGAGTGTGGGATTTACTCACTCTCTGATACAGTGTGAGAGTGTGGGATTTACTCACTCTCTGATGCAGTGTGATAGTGTGGGATTTACCCACTGCCTGATACAGTGTGTGAGTGTGGGATTTACTCACTCTCTGATACAGTGTGTGAGTGTGGGATTTACTCACTCTCTTATACAGTGTGAGTGTTGGATTTACTCATTCTCTGATAGTGTGTGAGAATGCGATTTACTCACTCTCTGATACAGTGTGTGAGTGTGGGATTTATTCACTCTCTGATACAGTGTGTGAGTGTGGGATTTACTCACTCTCTGATACAGTGTGTGAGTGTGGGATTTACTCACTCTCTGATACAGTGTGTGAGTGTGGGATTTACTCATCTCTGATACAGTGTATGAGTGTGGGATTTACTCACTGTGATACAGTGTGTGGGTGTGGGATTTACTCACTCACAGGTACAGTGTGTGAATGTGGGATTTACTCACTCTCTGATAGTGTATGTGTGGGATTTACTCACTCTCTGATAGTGTGTGTGCGTGGGATTTACACACTCTGACACAGTGTGTGCGTGTTAGATTTACTCACTCTGTGATACAGTGTGTGTGAGTGTGGGATTTACTCCCTCTCTGATAGTGTGTGTGCGTGGGATTTACTCACTCTCTGATACAGTGTGTGAGTGTGGGATTTAAGCACTGCGATACAGTATGAGAGTGTTGGATTTACTCACTCTCCGATAGTGTGAGTGTGGGATTTGAAAACGAAATGAAAATCGCTTATTGTCACAAGTAGGTTTCAAATGAAGTTACTGTGAAAAGCCCCTAGTCGCCACATTCCGGCGCCTGTTCAGGGAGGCCGGTACGGGAATCGAACCGTGCTGCGGGCCTGCCTTGGTCTGCTTTCAAAGCCAGCAATTTAGCCCTGTGCTAGGATTTACTCACTGTCAGATACAGTGTGTGTGTTGGATTTACTCACTCTCTGATACAGTGTGTGAGTGTGGGACTTACTCACTCTCTGATACTGTGTGTGTGTGGGATTTACTCACTCTCTGATACAGTGTGTGTGTGGGATTTACTCACTGTCTGATACAGTGTGTGAGTGTGTGATTTACTCACTCTCTGATACAGTGTGTGAGTGTGGGATTTACTCACTCTCTGGTACAGTGTGTGAGTGTGGGATTTACTCACTCTCTGATACAGTGTGAGAGTGTGGGATTTACCCACTCTCTGATACAATGTGAGTGTTGGATTTACTCACTCTCTGACACAGTGTGTCTGTGGGATTTACTCACTCTCTGATACAGTGTGAGTTTGGGATTTACTCACTCTCTGATACAGTGTGAGAGTGTGGGATTTACTCACTCTCTGATACAGTGTGTGTGTGGGATTTACTCACTCTCTGATACAGTGTGTGTGTGGGATTTACTCACTCTCTGATACAGTGTGTGAGTGTGGGATTTACTCACACTGATACACTGTGTGTGAGATTTACTCTCTCTCTGATACAGTGTGTGAGTGTGGGATTTATTCACTCTCTGATACAGTTTGAGAGTGTGGGATTTACTCTCTCTCTGATACAGTGTGCGAGTGTGGGATTTACTCACTCTCTGATACAGTGTGTGAGTGTGGGATTTACTCACTCCCTGATACAGTGTGTGAGTGTGGGATTTACTCACTGTGATACAGTGTGTGGGTGTGGGATTTACTCACTCACAGGTACAGTGTGTGAATGTGGGATTTACTCACTCTCTGATAGTGTATGTTGTGGGATTTACTCACTCTCTGATACAGTGTGTGTGGGAGTTACTCACTCTCTGATACAGTGTGTGAGTGTGGGATTTACTCACTCTCAGATACAGTGTGTGAGTGTGGGATTTACTCACTCTCTGATACAGTGTGTGAGTGTGGGATTTACTCACTCTCTGATACAGTGTGAGTGTGTGGGATTTACTCACTCTCTGATACAGTGTGTGAGTGTGGGATTTACTCACCCTCTGATACAGTGTGTGAGTGTGGGATTTACTCACTCTCTGATACAGTGTGACAGTGTGGGATTTTCTCACTCTCTGATAGTGTGTGTGTGTGGGATTTACTCACTCTCTGATACAGTGTGTGAGTGTGGGATTTACTCACTCTCTGATACAGTGTGTGAGTGTGGGATTTACTCACTCTCTGATACAGTGTGAGAGTGTGGGATTCACTCACTCTATGATACAGTGTGTGAGTGTGGGATTTACTCAGTCTCTGATGCAGTGTGAGTGTGGGATTTACTCACTCTCTGATACAGTGTGTGAGTGTGGGATTTACTCACTCTCTGATACAGTGTGTGAGTGTGGGATTTACTCACTCTCTGATACAGTGTGAGAGTGTGGAATTTACTCACTCTCTGATACAGTGTGAGTGTGGGATTTACTCACTCTCTGATACAGTGTGAGAGTGTGGGATTTACTCACTCTCTGATGCAGTGTGATAGTGTGGGATTTACTCACTCTCTGATACAGTGTGTGAGTGTGGGATTTACTCACTCTCTGATACAGTGTGTGAGTGTGGGATTTACTCACTCTGATGCAGTGTGAGTGTGGGATTTACTCACTCACAGGTACAGTGAGAGTGTGGGATTTACTCACTCTGGTACAGTATGTGAGTATGTGATTTCTTCACGCTCGGATAGTGTGAGTGTGAGATTTACTCACTCTGTGACAGTGTGCAAATGTGGGATTTACTCACTCTCTGATACAGTGTGTGAGTGTGGGATTTACTCACTCTCTGATACAGTGTGTGAGTGTGGGATTTACTCACTCTCTGATACAGTGTGTGAGTGTGGGATTTACTCACTCTCTGATACAGTGTGTGAGTGTGGGATTTACTCACTCTCTGATACAGTGTGAGAGTGTGGGATTTACTCACTCTCTGATGCAGTGTGATAGTGTGGGATTTACCCACTGCCTGATACAGTGTGTGAGTGTGGGATTTACTCACTCTCTGATACAGTGTGTGAGTGTGGGATTTACTCACTCTCTTATACAGTGTGAGTGTTGGATTTACTCATTCTCTGATAGTGTGTGAGAATGCGATTTACTCACTCTCTGATACAGTGTGTGAGTGTGGGATTTATTCACTCTCTGATACAGTGTGTGAGTGTGGGATTTACTCACTCTCTGATACAGTGTGTGAGTGTGGGATTTACTCACTCTCTGATACAGTGTGTGAGTGTGGGATTTACTCATCTCTGATACAGTGTATGAGTGTGGGATTTACTCACTGTGATACAGTGTGTGGGTGTGGGATTTACTCACTCACAGGTACAGTGTGTGAATGTGGGATTTACTCACTCTCTGATAGTGTATGTGTGGGATTTACTCACTCTCTGATAGTGTGTGTGCGTGGGATTTACACACTCTGACACAGTGTGTGCGTGTTAGATTTACTCACTCTGTGATACAGTGTGTGTGAGTGTGGGATTTACTCCCTCTCTGATAGTGTGTGTGCGTGGGATTTACTCACTCTCTGATACAGTGTGTGAGTGTGGGATTTAAGCACTGCGATACAGTATGAGAGTGTTGGATTTACTCACTCTCCTATAGTGTGAGTGTGGGATTTGAAAACGAAATGAAAATCGCTTATTGTCACAAGTAGGTTTCAAATGAAGTTACTGTGAAAAGCCCCTAGTCGCCACATTCCGGCGCCTGTTCAGGGAGGCCGGTACGGGAATCGAACCGTGCTGCGGGCCTGCCTTGGTCTGCTTTCAAAGCCAGCAATTTAGCCCTGTGCTAGGATTTACTCACTGTCAGATACAGTGTGTGTGTTGGATTTACTCACTCTCTGATACAGTGTGTGAGTGTGGGACTTACTCACTCTCTGATACTGTGTGTGTGTGGGATTTACTCACTCTCTGATACAGTGTGTGTGTGGGATTTACTCACTGTCTGATACAGTGTGTGAGTGTGTGATTTACTCACTCTCTGATACAGTGTGTGAGTGTGGGATTTACTCACTCTCTGGTACAGTGTGTGAGTGTGGGATTTACTCACTCTCTGATACAGTGTGAGAGTGTGGGATTTACCCACTCTCTGATACAATGTGAGTGTTGGATTTACTCACTCTCTGACACAGTGTGTCTGTGGGATTTACTCACTCTCTGATACAGTGTGAGTTTGGGATTTACTCACTCTCTGATACAGTGTGAGAGTGTGGGATTTACTCACTCTCTGATACAGTGTGTGTGTGGGATTTACTCACTCTCTGATACAGTGTGTGTGTGGGATTTACTCACTCTCTGATACAGTGTGTGAGTGTGGGATTTACTCACACTGATACACTGTGTGTGAGATTTACTCTCTCTCTGATACAGTGTGTGAGTGTGGGATTTATTCACTCTCTGATACAGTTTGAGAGTGTGGGATTTACTCTCTCTCTGATACAGTGTGCGAGTGTGGGATTTACTCACTCTCTGATACAGTGTGTGAGTGTGGGATTTACTCACTCCCTGATACAGTGTGTGAGTGTGGGATTTACTCACTGTGATACAGTGTGTGGGTGTGGGATTTACTCACTCACAGGTACAGTGTGTGAATGTGGGATTTACTCACTCTCTGATAGTGTATGTTGTGGGATTTACTCGCTCTCTGATACAGTGTGTGTGGGAGTTACTCACTCTCTGATACAGTGTGTGAGTGTGGGATTTACTCACTCTCAGATACAGTGTGTGAGTGTGGGATTTACTCACTCTCTGATACAGTGTGTGAGTGTGGGATTTACTCACTCTCTGATACAGTGTGAGTGTGTGGGATTTACTCACTCTCTGATACAGTGTGTGAGTGTGGGATTTACTCACCCTCTGATACAGTGTGTGAGTGTGGGATTTACTCACTCTCTGATACAGTGTGACAGTGTGGGATTTACTCACTCTCTGATAGTGTGTGTGTGTGGGATTTACTCACTCTCTGATACAGTGTGTGAGTGTGGGATTTACTCACTCTCTGATACAGTGTGTGAGTGTGGGATTTACTCACTCTCTGATACAGTGTGTGAGTGTGGGATTTACTCACTCTCTGATACAGTGTGAGAGTGTGGGATTTACTCACTCTCTGATGCAGTGTGATAGTGTGGGATTTACTCACTCTCTGATACAGTGTGTGAGTGTGGGATTTACTCACTCTCTGATACAGTGTGTGAGTGTGGGATTTACTCACTCTGATGCAGTGTGAGTGTGGGATTTACTCACTCACAGGTACAGTGAGAGTGTGGGATTTACTCACTCTGGTACAGTATGTGAGTATGTGATTTCTTCACGCTCGGATAGTGTGAGTGTGAGATTTACTCACTCTGTGACAGTGTGCAAATGTGGGATTTACTCACTCTCTGATACAGTGTGTGAGTGTGGGATTTACTCACTCTCTGATACAGTGTGTGAGTGTGGGATTTACTCACTCTCTGATACAGTGTGTGAGTGTGGGATTTACTCACTCTCTGATACAGTGTGTGAGTGTGGGATTTACTCACTCTCTGATACAGTGTGTGAGTGTGGGATTTACTCACTCTCTGATACAGTGTGTGAGTGTGGGATTTACTCATCTCTGATACAGTGTATGAGTGTGGGATTTACTCAGTGTGATACAGTGTGTGGGTGTGGGATTTACTCACTCACAGGTACAGTGTGTGAATGTGGGATTTACTCACTCTCTGATAGTGTATGTGTGGGATTTACTCACTCTCTGAATGTGTGTGTGCGTGGGATTTACACACTCTGACACAGTGTGTGCGTGTTAGATTTACTCACTCTGTGATACAGTGTGTGTGAGTGTGGGATTTACTCCCTCTCTGATAGTGTGTGTGCGTGGGATTTACTCACTCTCTGATACAGTGTGTGAGTGTGGGATTTAAGCACTGCGATACAGTATGAGAGTGTTGGATTTACTCACTCTCCGATAGTGTGAGTGTGGGATTTGAAAACGAAATGAAAATCGCTTATTGTCACAAGTAGGTTTCAAATGAAGTTACTGTGAAAAGCCCCTAGTCGCCACATTCCGGCGCCTGTTCAGGGAGGCCGGTACGGGAATCGAACCGTGCTGCGGGCCTGCCTTGGTCTGCTTTCAAAGCCAGCAATTTAGCCCTGTGCTATGATTTACTCACTGTCAGATACAGTGTGTGTGTTGGATTTACTCACTCTCTGATACAGTGTGTGAGTGTGGGACTTACTCACTCTCTGATACTGTGTGTGTGTGGGATTTACTCACTCTCTGATACAGTGTGTGTGTGGGATTTACTCACTGTCTGATACAGTGTGTGAGTGTGTGATTTACTCACTCTCTGATACAGTGTGTGAGTGTGGGATTTACTCACTCTCTGGTACAGTGTGTGAGTGTGGGATTTACTCACTCTCTGATACAGTGTGAGAGTGTGGGATTTACCCACTCTCTGATACAATGTGAGTGTTGGATTTACTCACTCTCTGACACAGTGTGTCTGTGGGATTTACTCACTCTCTGATACAGTGTGAGTTTGGGATTTACTCACTCTCTGATATAGTGTGAGAGTGTGGGATTTACTCACTCTCTGATACAGTGTGTGTGTGGGATTTACTCACTCTCTGATACAGTGTGTGTGTGGGATTTACTCACTCTCTGATACAGTGTGTGAGTGTGGGATTTACTCACACTGATACACTGTGTGTGAGATTTACTCTCTCTCTGATACAGTGTGTGAGTGTCGGATTTATTCACTCTCTGATACAGTTTGAGAGTGTGGGATTTACTCTCTCTCTGATACAGTGTGCGAGTGTGGGATTTACTCACTCTCTGATACAGTGTGTGAGTGTGGGATTTACTCACTCCCTGATACAGTGTGTGAGTGTGGGATTTACTCACTGTGATACAGTGTGTGGGTGTGGGATTTACTCACTCACAGGTACAGTGTGTGAATGTGGGATTTACTCACTCTCTGATAGTGTATGTTGTGGGATTTACTCGCTCTCTGATACAGTGTGTGTGGGAGTTACTCACTCTCTGATACAGTGTGTGAGTGTGGGATTTACTCACTCTCAGATACAGTGTGTGAGTGTGGGATTTACTCACTCTCTGATACAGTGTGTGAGTGTGGGATTTACTCACTCTCTGATACAGTGTGAGTGTGTGGGATTTACTCACTCTCTGATACAGTGTGTGAGTGTGGGATTTACTCACCCTCTGATACAGTGTGTGAGTGTGGGATTTACTCACTCTCTGATACAGTGTGACAGTGTGGGATTTACTCACTCTCTGATAGTGTGTGTGTGTGGGATTTACTCACTCTCTGATACAGTGTGTGAGTGTGGGATTTACTCACTCTCTGATACAGTGTGTGAGTGTGGGATTTACTCACTCTCTGATACAGTGTGTGAGTGTGGGATTTACTCACTCTCTGATACAGTGTGAGAGTGTGGAATTTACTCACTCTCTGATACAGTGTGAGTGTGGGATTTACTCACTCTCTGATACAGTGTGAGAGTGTGGGATTTACTCACTCTCTGATGCAGTGTGATAGTGTGGGATTTACTCACTCTCTGATACAGTGTGTGAGTGTGGGATTTACTCACTCTCTGATACAGTGTGTGAGTGTGGGATTTACTCACTCTGATGCAGTGTGAGTGTGGGATTTACTCACTCACAGGTACAGTGAGAGTGTGGGATTTACTCACTCTGGTACAGTATGTGAGTATGTGATTTCTTCACGCTCGGATAGTGTGAGTGTGAGATTTACTCACTCTGTGACAGTGTGCAAATGTGGGATTTACTCACTCTCTGATACAGTGTGTGAGTGTGGGATTTACTCACTCTCTGATACAGTGTGTGAGTGTGGGATTTACTCACTCTCTGATACAGTGTGTGAGTGTGGGATTTACTCACTCTCTGATACAGTGTGAGAGTGTGGGATTTACTCACTCTCTGATGCAGTGTGATAGTGTGGGATTTACCCACTGCCTGATACAGTGTGTGAGTGTGGGATTTACTCACTCTCTGATACAGTGTGTGAGTGTGGGATTTACTCACTCTCTTATACAGTGTGAGTGTTGGATTTACTCATTCTCTGATAGTGTGTGAGAATGTGATTTACTCACTCTCTGATACAGTGTGTGAGTGTGGGATTTATTCACTCTCTGATACAGTGTGTGAGTGTGGGATTTACTCACTCTCCGATACAGTGTGTGAGTGTGGGATTTACTCACTCTCTGATACAGTGTGTGAGTGTGGGATTTACTCATCTCTGATACAGTGTATGAGTGTGGGATTTACTCACTGTGATACAGTGTGTGGGTGTGGGATTTACTCACTCACAGGTACAGTGTGTGAATGTGGGATTTACTCACTCTCTGATAGTGTATGTGTGGGATTTACTCACTCTCTGATACAGTGTGTGAGTGTGGGATTTCCTCACTCTCAGATACAGTGTGTGAGTGTGGGATTTACTCACTCTCTGATACAGTGTGTGAGTGTGGGATTTACTCACTCTCTGATACAGTGTGTGAGTGTGGGGTTTACTCATTCTCTGATACAGTGCGTGAGTGTGGGATTTACTCACTCTCTGATACAGTGTGTGAGTGTGGGATTTACTCACTCCCGGTTACAGTGTGAGAGTGTGGGATTGACTCACTCTCTGTTACAGTGTGAGTGTGGGATTTACTCACTCGCTGATACAGTGTGTGAGTATGGGATTTACGCACTGCGATACAGTATGAGAGTGTTGGATTTACTCACTCTCCGATAGTGTGAGTGTGGGATTTGAAAACGAAATGAAAATCGCTTATTGTCACAAGTAGGCTTCAAATGAAGTTACTGTGAAAAGCCCCGAGTCGCCACATTCCGGCGCCTGTTCAGGGAGGCTGGTACGGGAATCGAACCGTGCTGCTGGCCTGCCTTGGTCTGCTTTCAAAGCCAGCAATTTAGCCCTGTGCTAGGATTTACTCACTCTCTGATACAGTGTGAGTGTGGGATTTACTCACTCTCTGATACTGTGTGTGTGTGGGATTTACTCACTCTCTGATACAGTGTGTGTGTGGGATTTACTCACTGTCTGATACAGTGTGAGAGTGTGGGATTTACTCACTCTCTGATACAGTGTGAGTGTTGGATTTACTCACTCTCTGATACAGTGTGTCTGTGGGATTTACTCACTCTCTGATACAGTGTGAGTGTGGGATTTACTCACTCTCTGATACAGTGTGTGTGGGATTTACTCACTGTCTGATACAGTGTGAGAGTGTGGGATTTACTCACTCTCTGATACAGTGTGTGAGTGTGGGATTTACTCACACTGATACACTGTGTGTGAGATTTACTCTCTCTCTGATACAGTGTGTGAGTGTGGGACTTATTCACTCTCAGATACAGTTTGAGAGTGTGGGATTTACTTTCTCTCTCTGATACAGTGTGTGAGCGTGGGATTTACTCACTCTCTGATACAGTGTGTGAGTGTGGGATTTACTCAGTCACTGATACAGTGTGTGAGTGTGGGATTTACTCACTGTGATAGAGTGTGTGGGTGTGGGATTTACTCACTCACAGGTACAGTGTGTGAATGTGGGATTTACTCACTCTCTGATAGTGTATGTGTGGGATTTACTCACTCTCTGATACAGTGTGTGTGGGAGTTACTCACTCTCTGATACAGTGTGTGAGTGTGGGATTTACTCACTCTCAGATACAGTGTGTGAGTGTGGGATTTACTCACTCTCTGATACAGTGTGTGAGTGTGGGATTTACTCACTCTCTGATACAGTGTGAGTGTGTGGGATTTACTCACTCTCTGATACAGTGTGTGAGTGTGGGATTTACTCACTCTCTGATACAGTGTGTGAGTGTGGGATTTACTCACTCTCTGATACAGTGTGTGTGTGTGTGGGATTTACTCACTCTCTGATACAGTGTGTGAGTGTGGGATTTACTCACTCTCTGATACAGTGTGAGAGTGTGGGATTTACTCACTCTATGATACAGTGTGTGAGTGTCGGATTTACTCAGTCTCTGATGCAGTGTGAGTGTGGGATTTACTCACTCTCTGATACAGTGTGTGAGTGTGAGATTTACTCACTCTCTGATACAGTGTGTGAGTGTGGGATTTACTCACTCTCTGATACAGTGTGAGAGTGTGGGATTTACTCACTCTCTGATGCAGTGTGATAGTGTGGGATTTACTCACTCTCTGATACAGTGTGTGAGTGAGGGATTTACTCACTCTCTGATACAGTGTGTGAGTGTGGGATTTACTCACTCTGATGCAGTGTGAGTGTGGGATTTACTCACTCACAGGTACAGTGTGAGTGTGGGATTTACTCACTCCAGTACAGTATGTGATTGTGTGATTTCTTCACGCTCTGAAAGTGTGAGTGTGAGATTTACTCACTCTGTGACAGTGTGCAAATGTGGGATTTACTCACTCTCTGATACAGTGTGTGAGTGTGGGATTTACTCACTCTCTGATACAGTGTGTGCGTGTGGGATTTACTCACTCACTGATACAGTTTGAGAGTGTGGGATTACTCACTCTCTGATACAGTGTGTGACTGGGATTTACTCACTCTCTGATACAGTGTGTGAGTGTTGGATTTACTCACTCTCTGATACAGTGTGTGAGTGTGGGATTTACTCACTCTGATACAGTGTGTGAGTGTGGGATTTACTCACTCACTGATACAGTGTGAGTGTGGGATTTATTCACTCTCTGATACAGTGTGTGAGTGTGGGATTTACTCACTCTCTGATACAGTGTGTGAGTGTGGGATTTACTCACTCTCTGATACAGTGTGTGAGTGTGGTATTACTCACTCTCTGATACAGTGTGTGAGTGTGGGATTTACTCACTCTGATACAGTGTGTGAGTGTGGGATTTACTCACTCTGATACAGTGTGTGCGTGTTAGACTTACTCACTCTGTGATACAGTGTGTGTGAGTGTGGGATTTACTCACTCTCTGATAGTGTGTGTGCGTGGGATTTACTCACTCTCTGATACAGTGTGAGATTGTGGGATTTACTCACTCTCTGATACAGTGTGTGAGTGTGGGATTTAAGCACTGCGATACAGTATGAGAGTGTTGGATTTACTCACTCTCCGATAGTGTGAGTGTGGGATATGAAAACGAAATGAAAATCGCTTATTGTCACAAGTAGGCTTCAAATGAAGTTACTGTGAAAAGCCCCTAATCGCCATATTCCGGCGCCTGTTTGGGGAGGCTGGTACGGGAATCGAACCGTGCTGCTGGCCTGCCTTGGTCTGCTTTCAAAGCCAGCAATTTAGCCCTGTGCTAGGATTTACTCACTCTCTGATACAGTGTGTGTGTTGGATTTACTCACTCTCTGATACAGTGTGTGAGTGTGGGATTTACTCACTCTCTGATACTGTGTGTGTGTGGGATTTACTCACTCTCTGATACAGTGTGTGTGTGGGATTTACTCACTGTCTGATACAGTGTGAGAGTGTGGGATTTACTCACTCTCTGATACAGTGTGAGTGTTGGATTTACTCACTCTCTGATACAGTGTGTCTGTGGGATTTACTCACTCTCTGATACAGTGTGAGTTTGGGATTTACTCACTCTCTGATGCAGTGTGAGAGTGTGGGATTTACTCACTCTCTGATACAGTGTGTGTGTGGGATTTACTCACTCTCTGATGCAGTGTGATAGTGTGGGATTTACTCACTCTCTGATACAATGTGTGAGTGTGGGATTTACTCACTCTCTGATACAGTGTGTGAGTGTGGGATTTACTCACTCTGATGCAGTGTGAGTGTGGGATTTACTCACTCACAGGTACAGTGTGAGTGTGGGATTTACTCACTCTGGTACAGTATGTGAGTGTGTGATTTCTTCACGCTCTGATAGTGTGAGTGTGAGATTTACTCACTCTGTGACAGTGTGCAAATGTGGGATTTACTCACTCTCTGATACAGTGTGTGAGTGTGGGATTTACTCACTCTCTGATACAGTGTGTGAGTGTGTGATTTACTCACTCTCTGATACAGTGTGTGAGTGTGGGATTTACTCACTCTCTGATACAGTGTGTGAGTGTGGGATTTACTCACTCTCTGATACAGTGTGTGAGTGTGGGATTTACTCACTCTCTGATACAGTGTGAGAGTGTGGGATTTACTCACTCTCTGATGCAGTGTGATAGTGTGGGATTTACTCACTGCCTGATACAGTGTGTGAGTGTGGGATTTACTCACTCTCTGATACAGTGTGTGAGTGTGGGATTTATTCACTCTCTGATACAGTGTGAGAGTGTGGGATTTACTCACTCTCTGGTACAGTGTGTGAGTGTGGGATTTACTCACGCTCTTATACAGTGTGAGTGTTGGATTTACTCATTCTCTGATAGTGTGTGAGAATGCGATTTACTCTCTCTCTGATACTTTGTGAGAGTGTGGGATTTACTCTCTGATACAGTGTGTGAGTGTGGGGGATTTACTCACTCTCTGATACAGTGTGAGGGTGTGGGATTTAATCACTCTCTGATACAGTGTGAGTGTGGGATTTACTCTCTCTGATACAGTGTGTGAGTGTGGGATTTACTCACTCTAATACAGTGTGAGAGTGTGGGATTTACTCTCTGATACAGTGTGTGAGTGTGGGATTTACTCACTCTCTGATACAGTGTGAGAGTGTGGGATTTACTCACTCTGATACAGTGTGAGTGTTGGATTTACTCACTCTCTGATACAGTGTGAGAGTGTGGGATTTACTCACTCTCTGATGCAGGGTGATAGTGTGGGATTTACTCACTCTCTGATACAGTGTGTGAGTGTGGGATTTACTCACTCTCTGATACAGTGTGTGAGTGTGGGATTTACTCACTCTGATACAGTGTGTGATTGTGGGATTTACTCGCTCTCTGATACAGTGTGTGAGTGTGGGATTTACTCACTCTCTGATACAGTGTGAGAGTGTGGGATTTACTCACTCTCTGATACAGTGTGAGTGTGGGATTTACTCACTCTCTGATACAGTGTGAGAGTGTGGGATTTACTCACTCTGGTACAGTATGTGAGTGTGTGATTTCTTCACGCTCTGATAGTGTGAGTGTGAGATTTACTCACTCTGTGACAGTGTGCAAATGTGGGATTTACTCACTCTCTGATACAGTGTGTGAGTGTGGGATTTACTCACTCTCTGATACAGTGTGTGAGTGTGTGATTTACTCACTCTCTGATACAGTGTGTGAGTGTGGGATTTACTCACTCTCTGATACAGTGTGTGAGTGTGGGATTTACTCACTCTCTGATACAGTGTGTGAGTGTGGGATTTACTCACTCTCTGATACAGTGTGAGAGTGTGGGATTTACTCACTCTCTGATGCAGTGTGATAGTGTGGGATTTACTCACTGCCTGATACAGTGTGTGAGTGTGGGATTTACTCACTCTCTGATACAGTGTGTGAGTGTGGGATTTATTAACTCTCTGATACAGTGTGAGAGTGTGGGATTTACTCACTCTCTGGTACAGTGTGTGAGTGTGGGATTTACTCACGCTCTTATACAGTGTGAGTGTTGGATTTACTCATTCTCTGATAGTGTGTGAGAATGCGATTTACTCTCTCTCTGATACTTTGTGAGAGTGTGGGATTTACTCTCTGATACAGTGTGTGAGTGTGGGGGATTTACTCACTCTCTGATACAGTGTGAGGGTGTGGGATTTAATCACTCTCTGATACAGTGTGAGTGTGGGATTTACTCTCTCTGATACAGTGTGTGAGTGTGGGATTTACTCACTCTAATACAGTGTGAGAGTGTGGGATTTACTCTCTGATACAGTGTGTGAGTGTGGGATTTACTCACTCTCTGATACAGTGTGAGAGTGTGGGATTTACTCACTCTGATACAGTGTGAGTGTTGGATTTACTCACTCTCTGATACAGTGTGAGAGTGTGGGATTTACTCACTCTCTGATGCAGGGTGATAGTGTGGGATTTACTCACTCTCTGATACAGTGTGTGAGTGTGGGATTTACTCACTCTCTGATACAGTGTGTGAGTGTGGGATTTACTCACTCTGATACAGTGTGTGATTGTGGGATTTACTCGCTCTCTGATACAGTGTGTGAGTGTGGGATTTACTCACTCTCTGATACAGTGTGAGAGTGTGGGATTTACTCACTCTCTGATACAGTGTGAGTGTGGGATTTACTCACTCTCTGATACAGTGTGAGAGTGTGGGATTTACTCACTCTCTGATGCAGTGTGATAGTGTGGGATTTACTCACTCTCTTATACAGTGTGTGAGTGTGGGATTTACTCACTCTCTGATACAGTGTGTGAGTGTGGGATTTACTCACTCTGATGCAGTGTGAGTGTGGGATTTACTCACTCACAGGTACAGTGTGAGTGTGGGATTTACTCACTCTGGTACAGTATGTGAGTGTGTGATTTCTTCACGCTCTGATAGTGTGAGTGTGAGATTTACTCACTCTGTGACAGTGTGCAAATGTGGGATTTATTCACTCTCTGATACAGTGTGTGAGTGTGGGATTTACTCGCTCTCTGATACAGTGTGTGAGTGTGGGATTTACTCACTCTCTGATACAGTGTGAGAGTGTGGGATTTACTCACTCTCTGATACAGTGTGAGTGTGGGATTTACTCACTCTCTGATACAGTGTGAGAGTGTGGGATTTACTCACTCTCTGATGCAGTGTGATAGTGTGGGATTTACTCACTCTCTTATACAGTGTGTGAGTGTGGGATTTACTCACTCTCTGATACAGTGTGTGAGTGTGGGATTTACTCACTCTGATGCAGTGTGAGTGTGGGATTTACTCACTCACAGGTACAGTGTGAGTGTGGGATTTACTCACTCTGGTACAGTATGTGAGTGTGTGATTTCTTCATGCTCTGATAGTGTGAGTGTGAGATTTACTCACTCTGTGACAGTGTGCAAATGTGGGATTTACTCACTCTCTGATACAGTGTGTGAGTGTGGGATTTACTCACTCACTGATACAGTGTGTGTGGGATTTATTCACTCTCTGATACAGTGTGTGAGTGTGGGATTTACTCACTCTCTCTTACAGTGTGTGAGTGTGGGATTTACTCACTCTCTGATACAGTGTGTGAGTGTGGGATTACTCACTCTCTGATACAGTGTGTGAGTGTGGGATTTACTCACTCTGATACAGTGTGTGAGTGTGGGATTTACTCACTCTCTGATACAGTGTGAGAGTGTGGGATTACTCACTCTCTGATACAGTGTGTGAGTGTGGGATTTACTCACTCTGATACAGTGTGTGAGTGTGGGATTTACTCACTCTGATACAGTGTGTGCGTGTTAGATTTACTCACTCTGTGGTACAGTGTGAGAGTGTGGGATTACTCACTCTCTGATACAGTGTGTGAGTGTGGGATTTACTCACTCTGATACAGTGTGTGCGTGTTAGATTTACTCACTCTCTGATACAGTGTGTGAGTCTGTGATTTACTCACTCTCTGATAGTGTGTGTGCGTGGGATTTACTCACTCTCTGATACAGTGTGTGAGTGTGGGATTTAAGCACTGCGATACAGTATGAGAGTGTTGGATTTACTCACTCTCCGATAGTGTGAGTGTGGGATTTGAAAACGAAATGAAAATCGCTTATTGTCACAAGTAGGCTTCAAATGAAGTTACTGTGAAAAGCCCCTGGTCGCCACATTCCGGCGCCTGTTCGGGGAGGCTGGTACGTGAATCGAACCATGCTGCTGGCCTGCCTTGGTCTGCTTTCAAAGCCAGCAATTTAGCCCTGTGCTAGGATTTACTCACTCTCTGATACAGTGTGAGTGTGGGATTTACTCACTCTCTGATACAGTGTGAGAGTGTGGGATTTACTCACTCTCTGATACAGTGTGTGTGTGTGGGATTTACTCACTCTGATGCAGTGTGAGTGTGGGATTTACTCACTCACAGGTACAGTGTGAGTGTGGGATTTACTCACTCTGGTACAGTATGTGAGTGTGTGATTTCTTCACGCTCTGATAGTGTGAGTGTGAGATTTACTCACTCTGTGACAGTGTGCAAATGTGGGATTTACTCACTCTCTGATACAGTGTGTGAGTGTCGGATTTACTCACTCTCGGATACAGTGTGTGTGTGGGATTTACTCACTCTGATGCAGTGCGTGAGTGTGGGATTTACTCACTCTGAAACCATGTGTGAGTGTGGAATTTACTCACTCTCTGATACAGTGTGTGAGTGTGGGATTTACTCACTCTCTGATACAGTGTGAGAGTGTGGGACTTAATCACTCTCTGATGCAGTGTGATAGTGTGGGATTTACTCACTGCCTGATACAGTGTGTGAGTGTGGGATTTACTCACTCTCTGATACAGTGTATGAGTGTGGGATTTATTCACTCTCTGATACAGTGTGAGAGTGTGGGATTTACTCACTCTCTGATACAGTGTGTGGGGGATTTACTCACTCTCTGATACAGTGTGAGTGTTGGATTTACTCATTCTCTGATAGTGTGTGAGAATGTGATTTACTCACTCTCTGATACAGTGTGAGTGTGGGATTTACTCATCTCTAATACAGTGTATGAGTGTGGGATTTACTCACTGTGATACAGTGTGTGAGTGTGGGATTTACTCACTCTCTGATACAGTGTGTGAGTGTGGAATTTACTCACTCTCTGATACAGTGTGTGAGTGTGGGATTTACTCATCTCTGATACAGTGTATGAGTGTCGGATTTACTCACTGTGATACAGTGTGTGGGTGTGGGATTTACTCACTCACAGGTACAGTGTGTGAATGTGGGATTTACTCACTCTCTGATAGTGTATGTGTGGGATTTACTCACTCTCTGATACAGTATGTGGGAGTTACTCACTCTCTGATACAGTGTGTGAGTGTGGGATTTACTCATGTCTGATACAGTGTATGAGTGTGGGATTTACTCACGGTGATACAGTGTGTGAGTGTGGGATTTACTCACTCTCTGATACAGTGTGTGAGTGTGGAATTTACTCACTCTCTGATACAGTGTGTGGGAGTTACTCACTCTCTGATACAGTGTGTGAGTGTGGGATTTACTCACTCTCAGATACAGTGTGTGAGTGTGGGATTTACTCACTCTCTGATACAGTGTGTGAGTGTGGGATTTACTCACTCTCTGTTACAGTGTGAGTGTGGGATTTACTCACTCTCTGATACAGTGTGTGAGTATGGGATTTACGCACTGCGATACAGTATGAGAGTGTTGGATTTACTCACTCTCCGATAGTGTGAGTGTGGGATTTGAAAACGAAATGAAAATCGCTTATTGTCACAAGTAGGCTTCAAATGAAGTTACTGTGAAAAGCCCCTAGTCGCCACATTCCGGCGCCTGTTCGGGGAGGCTGGTACGGGAATCGAACCGTGCTGCTGGCCTGCCTTGGTCTGCTTTCAAAGCGAGCAATTTAGCCCTGTGCTAGGATTTACTCACTCTCTGATACAGTGTGTGTGTTGGATTTACTCACTCTCTGATACAGTGTGTGAGTGTGGGATTTACTCACTCTCTGATACTGTGTGTGTGTGGGATTTACTCACTCTCTGATACAGTGTGTGTGTGGGATTTACTCACTGTCTGATACAGTGTGAGAGTGTGGGATTTACTCACTCTCTGATACAGTGTGAGTGTGGGATTTACTCACTGTGATACAGTGTGTGGGTGTGGGATTTACTCACTCACAGGTACAGTGTGTGAATGTGGGATTTACTCACTCTCTGATACAGTGTGAGAGTGTGGGATTTACACACTCTCTGATACACTGTGTGTGTGGGATTTACTCACTCTCTGATACAGTGTGTGTGCGGGATTTACTCACTCTCTGATACAGTGTGTGAGTGTGGGATTTACTCACACTGATACACTGTGTGTGAGATTTACTCTCTCTCTGATACAGTGTGTGAGTGTGGCATTTATTCACTCTCTGATACAGTTTGAGAGTGTGGGATTTACTCTCTCTCTGATACAGTGTGTGAGCGTGGGATTTACTCACTCTCTGATACAGTGTGTGAGTGTGGGATTTACTCACTCCCTGATACAGTGTGTGAGTGTGGGATTTACTCACTGTGATACAGTGTGTGGGTGTGGGATTTACTCACTCACAGGTGTAGTGTGTGAATGTGGGATTTACTCACTCTCAGATAGTGTATGTGTGGGATTTACTCACTCTCTGATACAGTGTGTGCGGGAGTTACTCACTCTCTGATACAGTGTGTGAGTGTGGGATTTACTCACTCTCAGATACAGTGTGTGAGTGTGGGATTTACTCACTCTCTGATACAGTGTGTGAGTGTGGGATTTACTCACTCTCTGATACAGTGTGAGTGTGTGGGATTTACGCACTCTCTGATACAGTGTGTGAGTGTGGGTTTTACTCACTCTCTGATACAGTGTGTGAGTGTGGGATTTACTCACTCTCTGATACAGTGTGTGAGTGTGGGATTACTCACTCTCTGATACAGTGTGTGACTGGGATTTACTCACTCTCTGATACAGTGTGTGAGTGTTGGATTTACTCACTCTCTGATACAGTGTGTGAGTGTGGGATTTACTCACTCTGATACAGTGTGTGAGTGTGGGATTTACTCACTCACTGATACAGTGTGAGTGTGGGATTTATTCACTCTCTGATACAGTGTGTGAGTGTGGGATTTACTCACTCTCTGATACAGTGTGTGAGTGTGGGATTTACTCACTCTCTGATACAGTGTGTGAGTGTGGGATTTATTCACTCTCTGATACAGTGTGTGAGTGTGGGATTTACTCACTCTCTGATACAGTGTGAGAGTGTGGGATTTACTCACTCCCTGATACAGTGTGTGAGTGTGGGATTTACTCACTCTCTGATACAGTGTGTGAGTGTGGGATTTACTCACTCTGATACAGTGTGTGAGTGTGGGATTTACTCACTCTCTGATACAGTGTGAGAGTGTGGGATTACTCACTCTCTGATACAGTGTGTGAGTGTGGGACTTACTCACTCTGATACAGTGTGTGAGTGTGGGATTTACTCACTCTGATACAGTGTGTGCGTGTTAGATTTACTCACTCTGTGATACAGTGTGTGTGAGTGTGGGATTTACTCACTCTCTGATAGTGTGTGTGCGTGGGATTTACTCACTCTCTGATACAGTGTGAGATTGTGGGATTTACTCACTCTCTGATACAGTGTGTGAGTGTGGGATTTAAGCACTGCGATACAGTATGAGAGTGTTGGATTTACTCACTCTCCGATAGTGTGAGTGTGGGATATGAAAACGAAATGAAAATCGCTTATTGTCACAAGTAGGCTTCAAATGAAGTTACTGTGAAAAGCCCCTAATCGCCATATTCCGGCGCCTGTTTGGGGAGGCTGGTACGGGAATCGAACCGTGCTGCTGGCCTGCCTTGGTCTGCTTTCAAAGCCAGCAATTTAGCCCTGTGCTAGGATTTACTCACTCTGATACAGTGTGTGTGTTGGATTTACTCACTCTCTGATACAGTGTGTGAGTGTGGGATTTACTCACTCTCTGATACTGTGTGTGTGTGGGATTTACTCACTCTCTGATACAGTGTGTGTGTGGGATTTACTCACTGTCTGATACAGTGTGAGAGTGTGGGATTTACTCACTCTCTGATACAGTGTGAGTGTTGGATTTACTCACTCTCTGATACAGTGTGTCTGTGGGATTTACTCACTCTCTGATACAGTGTGAGTTTGGGATTTACTCACTCTCTGATGCAGTGTGAGAGTGTGGGATTTACTCACTCTCTGATACAGTGTGTGTGTGGGATTTACTCACTCTCTGATGCAGTGTGATAGTGTGGGATTTACTCACTCTCTGATACAATGTGTGAGTGTGGGATTTACTCACTCTCTGATACAGTGTGTGAGTGTGGGATTTACTCACTCTGATGCAGTGTGAGTGTGGGATTTACTCACTCACAGGTACAGTGTGAGTGTGGGATTTACTCACTCTGGTACAGTATGTGAGTGTGTGATTTCTTCACGCTCTGATAGTGTGAGTGTGAGATTTACTCACTCTGTGACAGTGTGCAAATGTGGGATTTACTCACTCTCTGATACAGTGTGTGAGTGTGGGATTTACTCACTCTCTGATACAGTGTGTGAGTGTGTGATTTACTCACTCTCTGATACAGTGTGTGAGTGTGGGATTTACTCACTCTCTGATACAGTGTGTGAGTGTGGGATTTACTCACTCTCTGATACAGTGTGTGAGTGTGGGATTTACTCACTCTCTGATACAGTGTGAGAGTGTGGGATTTACTCACTCTCTGATGCAGTGTGATAGTGTGGGATTTACTCACTGCCTGATACAGTGTGTGAGTGTGGGATTTACTCACTCTCTGATACAGTGTGTGAGTGTGGGATTTATTCACTCTCTGATACAGTGTGAGAGTGTGGGATTTACTCACTCTCTGGTACAGTGTGAGAGTGTGGGATTTACTCACGCTCTTATACAGTGTGAGTGTTGGATTTACTCATTCTCTGATAGTGTGTGAGAATGCGATTTACTCTCTCTCTGATACTTTGTGAGAGTGTGGGATTTACTCTCTGATACAGTGTGTGAGTGTGGGGGATTTACTCACTCTCTGATACAGTGTGAGGGTGTGGGATTTAATCACTCTCTGATACAGTGTGAGTGTGGGATTTACTCTCTCTGATACAGTGTGTGAGTGTGGGATTTACTCACTCTAATACAGTGTGAGAGTGTGGGATTTACTCTCTGATACAGTGTGTGAGTGTGGGATTTACTCACTCTCTGATACAGTGTGAGAGTGTGGGATTTACTCACTCTGATACAGTGTGAGTGTTGGATTTACTCACTCTCTGATACAGTGTGAGAGTGTGGGATTTACTCACTCTCTGATGCAGGGTGATAGTGTGGGATTTACTCACTCTCTGATACAGTGTGTGAGTGTGGGATTTACTCACTCTCTGATACAGTGTGTGAGTGTGGGATTTACTCACTCTGATACAGTGTGTGATTGTGGGATTTACTCGCTCTCTGATACAGTGTGTGAGTGTGGGATTTACTCACTCTCTGATACAGTGTGAGAGTGTGGGATTTACTCACTCTCTGATACAGTGTGAGTGTGGGATTTACTCACTCTCTGATACAGTGTGAGAGTGTGGGATTTACTCACTCTCTGATGCAGTGTGATAGTGTGGGATTTACTCACTCTCTTATACAGTGTGTGAGTGTGGGATTTACTCACTCTCTGATACAGTGTGTGAGTGTGGGATTTACTCACTCTGATGCAGTGTGAGTGTGGGATTTACTCACTCACAGGTACAGTGTGAGTGTGGGATTTACTCACTCTGGTACAGTATGTGAGTGTGTGATTTCTTCACGCTCTGATAGTGTGAGTGTGAGATTTACTCACTCTGTGACAGTGTGCAAATGTGGGATTTATTCACTCTCTGATACAGTGTGTGAGTGTGGGATTTACTCGCTCTCTGATACAGTGTGTGAGTGTGGGATTTACTCACTCTCTGATACAGTGTGAGAGTGTGGGATTTACTCACTCTCTGATGCAGTGTGAGAGTGTGGGATTTACTCACTCTCTGATGCAGTGTGATAGTGTGGGATTTACTCACTCTCTTATACAGTGTGTGAGTGTGGGATTTACTCACTCTCTGATACAGTGTGTGAGTGTGGGATTTACTCACTCTGATGCAGTGTGAGTGTGGGATTTACTCACTCACAGGTACAGTGTGAGTGTGGGATTTACTCACTCTGGTACAGTATGTGAGTGTGTGATTTCTTCACGCTCTGATAGTGTGAGTGTGAGATTTACTCACTCTGTGACAGTGTGCAAATGTGGGATTTACTCACTCTCTGATACAGTGTGTGAGTGTGGGATTTACTCACTCACTGATACAGTGTGTGTGGGATTTATTCACTCTCTGATACAGTGTGTGAGTGTGGGATTTACTCACTCTCTCTTACAGTGTGTGAGTGTGGGATTTACTCACTCTCTGATACAGTGTGTGAGTGTGGGATTACTCACTCTCTGATACAGTGTGTGAGTGTGGGATTTACTCACTCTGATACAGTGTGTGAGTGTGGGATTTACTCACTCTCTGATACAGTGTGAGAGTGTGGGATTACTCACTCTCTGATACAGTGTGTGAGTGTGGGATTTACTCACTCTGATACAGTGTGTGAGTGTGGGATTTACTCACTCTGATACAGTGTGTGCGTGTTAGATTTACTCACTCTGTGGTACAGTGTGAGAGTGTGGGATTACTCACTCTCTGATACAGTGTGTGAGTGTGGGATTTACTCACTCTGATACAGTGTGTGCGTGTTAGATTTACTCACTCTCTGATACAGTGTTTGAGTCTGTGATTTACTCACTCTCTGATAGTGTGTGTGCGTGGGATTTACTCACTCTCTGATACAGTGTGTGAGTGTGGGATTTAAGCACTGCGATACAGTATGAGAGTGTTGGATTTACTCACTCTCCGATAGTGTGAGTGTGGGATTTGAAAACGAAATGAAAATCGCTTATTGTCACAAGTAGGCTTCAAATGAAGTTACTGTGAAAAGCCCCTGGTCGCCACATTCCGGCGCCTGTTCGGGGAGGCTGGTACGTGAATCGAACCATGCTGCTGGCCTGCCTTGGTCTGCTTTCAAAGCCAGCAATTTAGCCCTGTGCTAGGATTTACTCACTCTCTGATACAGTGTGAGTGTGGGATTTACTCACTCTCTGATACAGTGTGAGAGTGTGGGATTTACTCACTCTCTGATACAGTGTGTGTGTGTGGGATTTACTCACTCTGATGCAGTGTGAGTGTGGGATTTACTCACTCACAGGTACAGTGTGAGTGTGGGATTTACTCACTCTGGTACAGTATGTGAGTGTGTGATTTCTTCACGCTCTGATAGTGTGAGTGTGAGATTTACTCACTCTGTGACAGTGTGCAAATGTGGGATTTACTCACTCTCTGATACAGTGTGTGAGTGTCGGATTTACTCACTCTCGGATACAGTGTGTGTGTGGGATTTACTCACTCTGATGCAGTGCGTGAGTGTGGGATTTACTCACTCTGAAACCATGTGTGAGTGTGGAATTTACTCACTCTCTGATACAGTGTGTGAGTGTGGGATTTACTCACTCTCTGATACAGTGTGAGAGTGTGGGACTTAATCACTCTCTGATGCAGTGTGATAGTGTGGGATTTACTCACTGCCTGATACAGTGTGTGAGTGTGGGATTTACTCACTCTCTGATACAGTGTATGAGTGTGGGATTTATTCACTCTCTGATACAGTGTGAGAGTGTGGGATTTACTCACTCTCTGATACAGTGTGTGAGTGTGGGATTTACTCACTCTCTTATACAGTGTGAGTGTTGGATTTACTCATTCTCTGATAGTGTGTGAGAATGTGATTTACTCACTCTCTGATACAGTGTGAGTGTGGGATTTACTCATCTCTAATACAGTGTATGAGTGTGGGATTTACTCACTGTGATACAGTGTGTGAGTGTGGGATTTACTCACTCTCTGATACAGTGTGTGAGTGTGGAATTTACTCACTCTCTGATACAGTGTGTGAGTGTGGGATTTACTCATCTCTGATACAGTGTATGAGTGTCGGATTTACTCACTGTGATACAGTGTGTGGGTGTGGGATTTACTCACTCACAGGTACAGTGTGTGAATGTGGGATTTACTCACTCTCTGATAGTGTATGTGTGGGATTTACTCACTCTCTGATACAGTATGTGGGAGTTACTCACTCTCTGATACAGTGTGTGAGTGTGGGATTTACTCATGTCTGATACAGTGTATGAGTGTGGGATTTACTCACGGTGATACAGTGTGTGAGTGTGGGATTTACTCACTCTCTGATACAGTGTGTGAGTGTGGAATTTACTCACTCTCTGATACAGTGTGTGGGAGTTACTCACTCTCTGATACAGTGTGTGAGTGTGGGATTTACTCACTCTCAGATACAGTGTGTGAGTGTGGGATTTACTCACTCTCTGATACAGTGTGTGAGTGTGGGATTTACTCATCTCTGATACAGTGTATGAGTGTGGGATTTACTCACTGTGATACAGAGTGTGAGTGTGGGATTTACTCACTCTCTGATACAGTGTGTGAGTGTGGGATTTACTCACTCTCTGTTACAGTGTGAGTGTGGGATTTACTCACTCTCTGATACAGTGTGTGAGTATGGGATTTACGCACTGCGATACAGTATGAGAGTGTTGGATTTACTCACTCTCCGATAGTGTGAGTGTGGGATTTGAAAACGAAATGAAAATCGCTTATTGTCACAAGTAGGCTTCAAATGAAGTTACTGTGAAAAGCCCCTAGTCGCCACATTCCGGCGCCTGTTCGGGGAGGCTGGTACGGGAATCGAACCGTGCTGCTGGCCTGCCTTGGTCTGCTTTCAAAGCGAGCAATTTAGCCCTGTGCTAGGATTTACTCACTCTCTGATACAGTGTGTGTGTTGGATTTACTCACTCTCTGATACAGTGTGTGAGTGTGGGATTTACTCACTCTCTGATACTGTGTGTGTGTGGGATTTACTCACTCTCTGATACAGTGTGTGTGTGGGATTTACTCACTGTCTGATACAGTGTGAGAGTGTGGGATTTACTCACTCTCTGATACAGTGTGAGTGTGGGATTTACTCACTGTGATACAGTGTGTGGGTGTGGGATTTACTCACTCACAGGTACAGTGTGTGAATGTGGGATTTACTCACTCTCTGATACAGTGTGAGAGTGTGGGATTTACACACTCTCTGATACACTGTGTGTGTGGGATTTACTCACTCTCTGATACAGTGTGTGTGCGGGATTTACTCACTCTCTGATACAGTGTGTGAGTGTGGGATTTACTCACACTGATACACTGTGTGTGAGATTTACTCTCTCTCTGATACAGTGTGTGAGTGTGGGATTTATTCACTCTCTGATACAGTTTGAGAGTGTGGGATTTACTCTCTCTCTGATACAGTGTGTGAGCGTGGGATTTACTCACTCTCTGATACAGTGTGTGAGTGTGGGATTTACTCACTCCCTGATACAGTGTGTGAGTGTGGGATTTACTCACTGTGATACAGTGTGTGGGTGTGGGATTTACTCACTCACAGGTGTAGTGTGTGAATGTGGGATTTACTCACTCTCAGATAGTGTATGTGTGGGATTTACTCACTCTCTGATACAGTGTGTGCGGGAGTTACTCACTCTCTGATACAGTGTGTGAGTGTGGGATTTACTCACTCTCAGATACAGTGTGTGAGTGTGGGATTTACTCACTCTCTGATACAGTGTGTGAGTGTGGGATTTACTCACTCTCTGATACAGTGTGAGTGTGTGGGATTTACGCACTCTCTGATACAGTGTGTGAGTGTGGGTTTTACTCACTCTCTGATACAGTGTGTGAGTGTGGGATTTACTCACTCTCTGATACAGTGTGTGAGTGTGGGATTTACTCACTCTCTGATACATTGTGTGTGTGTGGGATTTACTCACTCTCTGATACAGTGTGTGAGTGTGGGAGTTACTCACTCTCTGATACAGTGTGAGAGTGTGGAATTTACTCACTCTCTGATACCGTGTGTGAGTGTGGGATTTACTCACTCTCTGATACAGTGTGTGAGTGTGGGATTTACTCACACTCTGATACAGTGTGTGAGTGTGGGATTTACTCACTCTCTGATACAGTGTGAGTGTGGGATTTACTCACTCTCTGATACAGTGTGAGAGTGTGGGATTTACTCACTCTCTGATGCAGTGTGATAGTGTGGGATTTACTCACTCTCTGATACAGTGTGTGAGTGTGGGATTTACTCACTCTCTGATACAGTGTGTGAGTGTGGGATTTACTCACTCTGGTGCAGTGTGAGTGTGGGATTTACTCACTCACAGGTACAGTGTGTGTGTGGGATTTACTCACTCTGGTACAGTATGTGAGTGTGTGATTTCTTCACGCTCTGATAGTGTGAGTGTGAGATTTACTCACTCTGTGACAGTGTGCAAATGTGGGATTTACTCACTCTCTGATACAGTGTGAGTGTGGGATTTACTCACTCTCTGATACAGTGTGTGAGTGTGGGATTTACTCACTCTCTGATACAGTGTGTGAGTGTGGGATTTACTCACTCTCTGATACAGTGTGTGAGTGTGGGATTTACTCACTCTCTGATACAGTGTGTGAGTGTGGGATTTACTCACTCTCTGATACAGCGTGAGAGTGTGGGATTTACTCACTCTCTGATGCAGTGTGATGGTGTGGGATTTACTCACTGCCTGATACAGTGTGTGAGTGTGGGATTTACTCACTCTCTGATACAGTGTGTGAGTGTGGGATTTATTCACTCTCTGATACAGTGTGAGAGTGTGGGGTTTACTCACTCTCTGATACAGTGTGTGAGTGTGGGATTTACTCACTCTCTGATACAGTGTGCGAGTGTGGGATTTACTCACTCTCTTATACAGTGTGAGTGTTGGATTTATTCGTTCTCTGATAGTGTGTGAGAATGCGATTTACTCACTCTCTGATACAGTGTGAAAGTGTGGGATTTACTCATCTCTGATACAGTGTATAGTGTGGGATTTACTCACTGTGATACAATGTGTGAGTGTGGGATTTACTCACTCTCTGATACAGTGTGTGAGCGTGGGATTTACTCACTCTCTGATACAGTGTGTGAGTGTGGGATTTACTCATCTCTGATACAGTGTATGAGTGTGGGATTTACTCACTGTGATACAGTGTGTGGGTGTGGGATTTACTCACTCACAGGTACAGTGTGTGAATGTGGGATTTACTCACTCTCTGATAGTGTATGTGTGGGATTTACTCACTCTCTGATACAGTGTGTGTGGGAGTTACTCACTCTCTGATACAGAGTGTGAGTGTGGGATTTACTCACTCGCAGATACAGTGTGTGAGTGTGGGATTTACTCACTCTCTGATACAGTGTGTGAGTGTGGGATTTACTCACTCTCTGATACAGTGTGTGAGTGTGGGGTTTACTCACTCTCTGATACAGTGTGTGAGTGTGGGATTTACTCACTCTCTGATCCAGTGTGTGAGTGTGGGATTTACTCACCCCCTGATACAGTGTGAGAGTGTGGGATTTACTCACACTCTGTTACAGTGTGAGTGTGGGATTTACTCACTCTCTGATACAGTGTGTGAGTGTGGGATTTACTCACTCTCTGATACAGTGTGTGTGTGTGGGATTTACTCACTCTCTGATACAGTGTGAGGGTGTGGGATTTAATCACTCTCCGATACAGTGTGAGTGTTGGATTTACTCTCTCTGATACAGTGTGTGAGTGTGGGATTTACTCACTCTGATACAGTGTGAGAGTGTGGGATTTACTCACTGATACAGTGTGTGAGTGTGGGATTTACTCACTCTCTGATACAGTGTGAGAGTGTGGGATTTACTTACTCTCTGATACAGTGTGAGTGTGGGATTTACTCACTCTCTGATACAGTGTGAGAGTGTGGGATTTACTCACTCTCTGATGCAGTGTGATAGTGTGGGATTTACTCACTCTCTGATACAATGTGTGAGTGTGGGATTTACTCACTCTCTGATACAGTGTGTGAGTGTGGGATTTACTCACTCTCTGATACAGTGTGTGAGTGTGGGATTTACTCACTCTCTGATACAGTGTGTGAGTGTGGGATTTACTCACTCTCTGATACAGTGTGTGAGTGTGGGATTTATTCACTCTCTGATACAGTGTGTGAGTGTGGGATTTACTCACTCTCTGATACAGTGTGAGAGTGTGGGATTTACTCACTCTCTGATACAGTGTGTGAGTGTGGGATTTACTCACTCTCAGATACAGTGTGTGTGTGTGGGATTTACTCACTCTCTGATACAGTGTGAGAGTGTGGGATTTACTCACTCTCTGATACAGTGTGTGAGTGTGGAATTTACTCACTCTCTTATACAGTGTGTGAGTGTTGGATTTACTCATTCTCTGATAGTGTGTGAGTGTGGGATTTACTCACTCTCTGATACAGTGTGTGAGTGTGGGATTTACTCACTCTCTGATACAGCGTGTGAGTGTGGGATTTACTCACTCTCTGATACAGTGTGTGAGTGTGGGATTTACTCGCTCTCTGATACAGTGTGTGAGTGTGGGATTTACTCACTCTCTGATACAGTGTGTGAGTGTGGGATTTACTCACTCTCTGACACAGTGTGTCTGTGGGATTTACTCACTCTCTGATACGGTGTGTGAGTGTGGGATTTACTCACTCTCTGATACAGTGTGTGAGTGTGGGATTTACTCACTCTCAGATACAGTGTGAGTGTGGGATTTATTCACTCTCTGATACAGTGTGTGAGTGTGGGATTTACTCACTCTCCGATACAGTGTGTGAGTGTGGGATTTACTCACTCTCTGATACAGTGTGAGAGTGTGGGATTTACTCACTCTCTGATACAGTGTGTGAGTGTGGGATTTACTCACTCTCAGATACAGTGTGTGTGTGTGGGATTTACTCACTCTCTGATACAGTGTGAGAGTGTGGGATTTACTCACTCTCTTATACAGTGTGAGAGTGTTGGATTTACTCATTCTCTGATAGTGTGTAAGTGTGGGATTTACTCACTCTCTTATACAGTGTGTGAGTGTTGGATTTACTCATTCTCTGATAGTGTGTGAGTGTGGGATTTACTCACTCTCTGATACAGTGTGTGAGTGTGGGATTTACTCACTCTCTGATACAGTGTGTGAGTGTGGGATTTACTCACTCTCTGATACAGCGTGTGAGTGTGGGATTTACTCACTCTCTGATACAGTGTGTGAGTGTGGGATTTACTCACTCTCTGATACAGTGTGTGAGTGTGGGATTTACTCACTCTCTGATACAGTGTGTGAGTGTGGTATTACTCACTCTCTGATACAGTGTGTGAGTGTGGGATTTACTCACTCTGATACAGTGTGTGAGTGTGGGATTTACTCACTCTCTGATACAGTGTGAGAGTGTGGGATTACTCACTCTCTGATACAGTGTGTGAGTGTGGGACTTACTCACTCTGATACAGTGTGTGAGTGTGGGATTTACTCACTCTGATACAGTGTGTGCGTGTTAGATTTACTCACTCTGTGATACAGTGTGTGTGAGTGTGGGATTTACTCACTCTCTGATAGTGTGTGTGCGTGGGATTTACTCACTCTCTGATACAGTGTGAGATTGTGGGATTTACTCACTCTCTGATACAGTGTGTGAGTGTGGGATTTAAGCACTGCGATACAGTATGAGAGTGTTGGATTTACTCACTCTCCGATAGTGTGAGTGTGGGATATGAAAACGAAATGAAAATCGCTTATTGTCACAAGTAGGCTTCAAATGAAGTTACTGTGAAAAGCCCCTAATCGCCATATTCCGGCGCCTGTTTGGGGAGGCTGGTACGGGAATCGAACCGTGCTGCTGGCCTGCCTTGGTCTGCTTTCAAAGCCAGCAATTTAGCCCTGTGCTAGGATTTACTCACTCTCTGATACAGTGTGTGTGTTGGATTTACTCACTCTCTGATACAGTGTGTGAGTGTGGGATTTACTCACTCTCTGATACTGTGTGTGTGTGGGATTTACTCACTCTCTGATACAGTGTGTGTGTGGGATTTACTCACTGTCTGATACAGTGTGAGAGTGTGGGATTTACTCACTCTCTGATACAGTGTGAGTGTTGGATTTACTCACTCTCTGATACAGTGTGTCTGTGGGATTTACTCACTCTCTGATACAGTGTGAGAGTGTGGGATTTACTCACTCTCTGATACAGTGTGTGAGTGTGGGATTTACTCACTCTCAGATACAGTGTGTGTGTGTGGGATTTACTCACTCTCTGATACAGTGTGAGAGTGTGGGATTTACTCACTCTCTTATACAGTGTGTGAGTGTTGGATTTACTCATTCTCTGATAGTGTGTAAGTGTGGGATTTACTCACTCTCTTATACAGTGTGTGAGTGTTGGATTTACTCATTCTCTGATAGTGTGTGAGTGTGGGATTTACTCACTCTCTGATACAGTGTGTGAGTGTGGGATTTACTCACTCTCTGATACAGTGTGTGAGTGTGGGATTTACTCACTCTCTGATACAGCGTGTGAGTGTGGGATTTACTCACTCTCTGATACAGTGTGTGAGTGTGGGATTTACTCACTCTCTGATACAGTGTGTGAGTGTGGGATTTACTCACTCTGATACAGTGTGTGAGTGTGGGATTTACTCACTCTCTGATACAGTGTGTGTGTGTGGGATTTACTCTCTCTGATACAGTGTGTGAGTGTGGGATTTACTCACTCTCTGATACAGTGTGTGAGTGTGGGATTTACTCAATCTCTGATACAGTGTGTGAGTGTGGGATTTACTCACTCTCTGATACAGTGTGTGAGTGTGGTATTACTCACTCTCTGATACAGTGTGTGAGTGTGGGATTTACTCACTCTGATACAGTGTGAGATTGTGGGATTTACTCACTCTCTGATACAGTGTGTGAGTGTGGGATTTAAGCACTGCGATACAGTATGAGAGTGTTGGATTTACTCACTCTCCGATAGTGTGAGTGTGGGATATGAAAACGAAATGAAAATCGCTTATTGTGACAAGTAGGCTTCAAATGAAGTTACTGTGAAAAGCCCCTAATCGCCATATTCCGGCGCCTGTTTGGGGAGGCTGGTACGGGAATCGAACCGTGCTGCTGGCCTGCCTTGGTCTGCTTTCAAAGCCAGCAATTTAGCCCTGTGCTAGGATTTACTCACTCTCTGATACAGTGTGTGTGTTGGATTTACTCACTCTCTGATACAGTGTGTGAGTGTGGGATTTACTCACTCTCTGATACTGTGTGTGTGTGGGATTTACTCACTCTCTGATACAGTGTGTGTGTGGGATTTACTCACTGTCTGATACAGTGTGAGAGTGTGGGATTTACTCACTCTCTGATACAGTGTGAGTGTTGGATTTAATCACTCTCTGATACAGTGTGTCTGTGGGATTTACTCACTCTCTGATACAGTGTGAGTTTGGGATTTACTCACTCTCTGATGCAGTGTGAGAGTGTGGGATTTACTCACTCTCTGATACAGTGTGTGTGTGGGATTTACTCACTCTCTGATGCAGTGTGATAGTGTGGGATTTACTCACTCTCTGATACAATGTGTGAGTGTGGGATTTACTCACTCTCTGATACAGTGTGTGAGTGTGGGATTTACTCACTCTGATGCAGTGTGAGTGTGGGATTTACTCACTCACAGGTACAGTGTGAGTGTGGGATTTACTCACTCTGGTACAGTATGTGAGTGTGTGATTTCTTCACGCTCTGATAGTGTGAGTGTGAGATTTACTCACTCTGTGACAGTGTGCAAATGTGGGATTTACTCACTCTCTGATACAGTGTGTGAGTGTGGGATTTACTCACTCTCTGATACAGTGTGTGAGTGTGTGATTTACTCACTCTCTGATACAGTGTGTGAGTGTGGGATTTACTCACTCTCTGATACAGTGTGTGAGTGTGGGATTTACTCACTCTCTGATACAGTGTGTGAGTGTGGGATTTACTCACTCTCTGATGCAGTGTGATAGTGTGGGATTTACTCACTGCCTGATACAGTGTGTGAGTGTGGGATTTACTCACTCTCTGATACAGTGTGTGAGTGTGGGATTTATTCACTCTCTGATACAGTGTGAGAGTGTGGGATTTACTCACTCTCTGGTACAGTGTGTGAGTGTGGGATTTACTCACGCTCTTATACAGTGTGAGTGTTGGATTTACTCATTCTCTGATAGTGTGTGAGAATGCGATTTACTCTCTCTCTGATACTTTGTGAGAGTGTGGGATTTACTCTCTGATACAGTGTGTGAGTGTGGGGGATTTACTCACTCTCTGATACAGTGTGAGGGTGTGGGATTTAATCACTCTCTGATACAGTGTGAGTGTGGGATTTACTCTCTCTGATACAGTGTGTGAGTGTGGGATTTACTCTCTCTGATACAGTGTGTGAGTGTGGGGGATTTACTCACTCTCTGATACAGTGTGTGGGTGTGGGATTTAATCACTCTCTGATACAGTGTGAGTGTGGGATTTACTCTCTCTGATACAGTGTGAGAGTGAGGGATTTATTCTCTGATACAGTGTGTGAGTGTGGGATTTACTCACTCTCTGATACAGTGTGAGAGTGTGGGATTTACTCACTCTGATACAGTGTGAGTGTTGGATTTACTCACTCTCTGATACAGTGTGAGAGTGTGGGATTTACTCACTCTCTGATGCAGGGTGATAGTGTGGGATTTACTCACTCTCTGATACAGTGTGTGAGTGTGGGATTTACTCACTCTCTGATACAGTGTGTGAGTGTGGGATTTACTCACTCTGATACAGTGTGTGAGTGTGGGATTTACTCGCTCTCTGATACAGTGTGTGAGTGTGGGATTTACTCACTCTCTGATACAGTGTGAGAGTGTGGGATTTACTCACTCTCTGATACAGTGTGAGTGTGGGATTTACTCACTCTGGTACAGTATGTGAGTGTGTGATTTCTTCACGCTCTGATAGTGTGAGTGTGAGATTTACTCACTCTGTGACAGTGTGCAAATGTGGGATTTATTCACTCTCTGATACAGTGTGTGAGTGTGGGATTTACTCGCTCTCTGATACAGTGTGTGAGTGTGGGATTTACTCACTCTCTGATACAGTGTGAGAGTGTGGGATTTACTCACTCTCTGATACAGTGTGAGTGTGGGATTTACTCACTCTCTGATACAGTGTGAGAGTGTGGGATTTACTCACTCTCTGATGCAGTGTGATAGTGTGGGATTTACTCACTCTCTTATACAGTGTGTGAGTGTGGGATTTACTCACTCTCTGATACAGTGTGTGAGTGTGGGATTTACTCACTCTGATGCAGTGTGAGTGTGGGATTTACTCACTCACAGGTACAGTGTGAGTGTGGGATTTACTCACTCTGGTACAGTATGTGAGTGTGTGATTTCTTCACGCTCTGATAGTGTGAGTGTGAGATTTACTCACTCTGTGACAGTGTGCAAATGTGGGATTTACTCACTCTCTGATACAGTGTGTGAGTGTGGGATTTACTCACTCACTGATACAGTGTGTGTGGGATTTATTCACTCTCTGATACAGTGTGTGAGTGTGGGATTTACTCACTCTCTGATACAGTGTGAGAGTGTGGGATTACTCACTCTCTGATACAGTGTGTGAGTGTGGGACTTACTCACTCTGATACAGTGTGTGAGTGTGGGATTTACTCACTCTGATACAGTGTGTGCGTGTTAGATTTACTCACTCTGTGATACAGTGTGTGTGAGTGTGGGATTTACTCACTCTCTGATAGTGTGTGTGCGTGGGATTTACTCACTCTCTGATACAGTGTGAGATTGTGGGATTTACTCACTCTCTGATACAGTGTGTGAGTGTGGGATTTAAGCACTGCGATACAGTATGAGAGTGTTGGATTTACTCACTCTCCGATAGTGTGAGTGTGGGATATGAAAACGAAATGAAAATCGCTTATTGTCACAAGTAGGCTTCAAATGAAGTTACTGTGAAAAGCCCCTAATCGCCATATTCCGGCGCCTGTTTGGGGAGGCTGGTACGGGAATCGAACCGTGCTGCTGGCCTGCCTTGGTCTGCTTTCAAAGCCAGCAATTTAGCCCTGTGCTAGGATTTACTCACTCTCTGATACAGTGTGTGTGTTGGATTTACTCACTCTCTGATACAGTGTGTGAGTGTGGGATTTACTCACTCTCTGATACTGTGTGTGTGTGGGATTTACTCACTCTCTGATACAGTGTGTGTGTGGGATTTACTCACTGTCTGATACAGTGTGAGAGTGTGGGATTTACTCACTCTCTGATACAGTGTGAGTGTTGGATTTACTCACTCTCTGATACAGTGTGTCTGTGGGATTTACTCACTCTCTGATACAGTGTGAGAGTGTGGGATTTACTCACTCTCTGATACAGTGTGTGAGTGTGGGATTTACTCACTCTCAGATACAGTGTGTGTGTGTGGGATTTACTCACTCTCTGATACAGTGTGAGAGTGTGGGATTTACTCACTCTCTTATACAGTGTGTGAGTGTTGGATTTACTCATTCTCTGATAGTGTGTAAGTGTGGGATTTACTCACTCTCTTATACAGTGTGTGAGTGTTGGATTTACTCATTCTCTGATAGTGTGTGAGTGTGGGATTTACTCACTCTCTGATACAGTGTGTGAGTGTGGGATTTACTCACTCTCTGATACAGTGTGTGAGTGTGGGATTTACTCACTCTCTGATACAGCGTGTGAGTGTGGGATTTACTCACTCTCTGATACAGTGTGTGAGTGTGGGATTTACTCACTCTCTGATACAGTGTGTGAGTGTGGGATTTACTCACTCTGATACAGTGTGTGAGTGTGGGATTTACTCACTCTCTGATACAGTGTGTGTGTGTGGGATTTACTCTCTCTGATACAGTGTGTGAGTGTGGGATTTACTCACTCTCTGATACAGTGTGTGAGTGTGGGATTTACTCAATCTCTGATACAGTGTGTGAGTGTGGGATTTACTCACTCTCTGATACAGTGTGTGAGTGTGGTATTACTCACTCTCTGATACAGTGTGTGAATGTGGGATTTACTCACTCTGATACAGTGTGTGAGTGTGGGATTTACTCACTCCCTGATACAGTGTGAGAGTGTGGGATTACTCACTCTCTGATACAGTGTGTGAGTGTGGGACTTACTCACTCTGATACAGTGTGTGAGTGTGGGATTTACTCACTCTGATACAGTGTGTGCGTGTTAGATTTACTCACTCTGTGATACAGTGTGTGTGAGTGTGGGATTAACTCACTCTCTGATAGTGTGTGTGCGTGGGATTTACTCACTCTCTGATACAGTGTGAGATTGTGGGATTTACTCACTCTCTGATACAGTGTGTGAGTGTGGGATTTAAGCACTGCGATACAGTATGAGAGTGTTGGATTTACTCACTCTCCGATAGTGTGAGTGTGGGATATGAAAACGAAATGAAAATCGCTTATTGTCACAAGTAGGCTTCAAATGAAGTTACTGTGAAAAGCCCCTAATCGCCATATTCCGGCGCCTGTTTGGGGAGGCTGGTACGGGAATCGAACCGTGCTGCTGGCCTGCCTTGGTCTGCTTTCAAAGCCAGCAATTTAGCCCTGTGCTAGGATTTACTCACTCTCTGATACAGTGTGTGTGTTGGATTTACTCACTCTCTGATACAGTGTGTGAGTGTGGGATTTACTCACTCTCTGATACTGTGTGTGTGTGGGATTTACTCACTCTCTGATACAGTGTGTGTGTAGGATTTACTCACTGTCTGATACAGTGTGAGAGTGTGGGATTTACTCACTCTCTGATACAGTGTGAGTGTTGGATTTAATCACTCTCTGATACAGTGTGTCTGTGGGATTTACTCACTCTCTGATACAGTGTGAGTTTGGGATTTACTCACTCTCTGATGCAGTGTGAGAGTGTGGGATTTACTCACTCTCTGATACAGTGTGTGTGTGGGATTTACTCACTCTCTGATGCAGTGTGATAGTGTGGGATTTACTCACTCTCTGATACAATGTGTGAGTGTGGGATTTACTCACTCTCTGATACAGTGTGTGAGTGTGGGATTTACTCACTCTGATGCAGTGTGAGTGTGGGATTTACTCACTCACAGGTACAGTGTGAGTGTGGGATTTACTCACTCTGGTACAGTATGTGAGTGTGTGATTTCTTCACGCTCTGATAGTGTGAGTGTGAGATTTACTCACTCTGTGACAGTGTGCAAATGTGGGATTTACTCACTCTCTGATACAGTGTGTGAGTGTGGGATTTACTCACTCTCTGATACAGTGTGTGAGTGTGTGATTTACTCACTCTCTGATACAGTGTGTGAGTGTGGGATTTACTCACTCTCTGATACAGTGTGTGAGTGTGGGATTTACTCACTCTCTGATACAGTGTGTGAGTGTGGGATTTACTCACTCTCTGATGCAGTGTGATAGTGTGGGATTTACTCATTGCCTGATACAGTGTGTGAGTGTGGGATTTACTCACTCTCTGATACAGTGTGTGAGTGTGGGATTTATTCACTCTCTGATACAGTGTGAGAGTGTGGGATTTACTCACTCTCTGGTACAGTGTGTGAGTGTGGGATTTACTCACGCTCTTATACAGTGTGAGTGTTGGATTTACTCATTCTCTGATAGTGTGTGAGAATGCGATTTACTCTCTCTCTGATACTTTGTGAGAGTGTGGGATTTACTCTCTGATACAGTGTGTGAGTGTGGGGGATTTACTCACTCTCTGATACAGTGTGAGGGTGTGGGATTTAATCACTCTCTGATACAGTGTGAGTGTGGGATTTACTCTCTCTGATACAGTGTGTGAGTGTGGGATTTACTCTCTCTGATACAGTGTGTGAGTGTGGGGGATTTACTCACTCTCTGATACAGTGTGTGGGTGTGGGATTTAATCACTCTCTGATACAGTGTGAGTGTGGGATTTACTCTCTCTGATACAGTGTGAGAGTGTGGGATTTATTCTCTGATACAGTGTGAGAGTGTGGGATTTACTCACTCTGATACAGTGTGAGTGTTGGATTTACTCACTCTCTGATACAGTGTGAGAGTGTGGGATTTACTCACTCTCTGATGCAGGGTGATAGTGTGGGATTTACTCACTCTCTGATACAGTGTGTGAGTGTGGGATTTACTCACTCTCTGATACAGTGTGTGAGTGTGGGATTTACTCACTCTGATACAGTGTGTGAGTGTGGGATTTACTCGCTCTCTGATACAGTGTGTGAGTGTGGGATTTACTCACTCTCTGATACAGTGTGAGAGTGTGGGATTTACTCACTCTCTGGTACAGTGTGTGAGTGTGGGATTTACTCACGCTCTTATACATTGTGAGTGTGGGATTTACTCACTCTGATACAGTGTGTGAGTGTGGGATTTATTCACTCTCTGATACAGTGTGAGAGTGTGGGATTTACTCACTCTCTGGTACAGTGTGTGAGTGTGGGATTTACTCACGCTCTTATACAGTGTGAGTGTTGGATTTACTCATTCTCTGATAGTGTGTGAGAATGCGATTTACTCTCTCTCTGATACTTTGTGAGAGTGTGGGATTTACTCTCTGATACAGTGTGTGAGTGTGGGGGATTTACTCACTCTCTGATACAGTGTGAGGGTGTGGGATTTAATCACTCTCTGATACAGTGTGAGTGTGGGATTTACTCTCTCTGATACAGTGTGTGAGTGTGGGATTTACTCTCTCTGATACAGTGTGTGAGTGTGGGGGATTTACTCACTCTCTGATACAGTGTGTGGGTGTGGGATTTAATCACTCTCTGATACAGTGTGAGTGTGGGATTTACTCTCTCTGATACAGTGTGAGAGTGTGGGATTTATTCTCTGATACAGTGTGAGAGTGTGGGATTTACTCACTCTGATACAGTGTGAGTGTTGGATTTACTCACTCTCTGATACAGTGTGAGAGTGTGGGATTTACTCACTCTCTGATGCAGGGTGATAGTGTGGGATTTACTCACTCTCTGATACAGTGTGTGAGTGTGGGATTTACTCACTCTCTGATACAGTGTGTGAGTGTGGGATTTACTCACTCTGATACAGTGTGTGAGTGTGGGATTTACTCGCTCTCTGATACAGTGTGTGAGTGTGGGATTTACTCACTCTCTGATACAGTGTGAGAGTGTGGGATTTACTCACTCTCTGATACAGTGTGAGTGTGGGATTTACTCACTCTGGTACAGTATGTGAGTGTGTGATTTCTTCACGCTCTGATAGTGTGAGTGTGAGATTTACTCACTCTGTGACAGTGTGCAAATGTGGGATTTATTCACTCTCTGATACAGTGTGTGAGTGTGGGATTTACTCGCTCTCTGATACAGTGTGTGAGTGTGGGATTTACTCACTCTCTGATACAGTGTGAGAGTGTGGGATTTACTCACTCTCTGATACAGTGTGAGTGTGGGATTTACTCACTCTCTGATACAGTGTGAGAGTGTGGGATTTACTCACTCTCTGATGCAGTGTGATAGTGTGGGATTTACTCACTCTCTTATACAGTGTGTGAGTGTGGGATTTACTCACTCTCTGATACAGTGTGTGAGTGTGGGATTTACTCACTCTGATGCAGTGTGAGTGTGGGATTTACTCACTCACAGGTACAGTGTGAGTGTGGGATTTACTCACTCTGGTACAGTATGTGAGTGTGTGATTTCTTCACGCTCTGATAGTGTGAGTGTGAGATTTACTCACTCTGTGACAGTGTGCAAATGTGGGATTTACTCACTCTCTGATACAGTGTGTGAGTGTGGGATTTACTCACTCACTGATACAGTGTGTGTGGGATTTATTCACTCTCTGATACAGTGTGTGAGTGTGGGATTTACTCACTCTCTCTTACAGTGTGTGAGTGTGGGATTTACTCACTCTCTGATACAGTGTGTGAGTGTGGGATTACTCACTCTCTGATACAGTGTGTGAGTGTGGGATTTACTCACTCTGATACAGTGTGTGAGTGTGGGATTTACTCACTCTCTGATACAGTGTGAGAGTGTGGGATTACTCACTCTCTGATACAGTGTGTGAGTGTGGGATTTACTCACTCTGATACAGTGTGTGAGTGTGGGATTTACTCACTCTGATACAGTGTGTGCGTGTTAGATTTACTCACTCTGTGGTACAGTGTGAGAGTGTGGGATTACTCACTCTTTGATACAGTGTGTGAGTGTGGGATTTACTCACTCTGATACAGTGTGTGCGTGTTAGATTTACTCACTCTCTGATACAGTGTGTGAGTCTGTGATTTACTCACTCTCTGATAGTGTGTGTGCGTGGGATTTACTCACTCTCTGATACAGTGTGTGAGTGTGGGATTTAAGCACTGCGATACAGTATGAGAGTGTTGGATTTACTCACTCTCCGATAGTGTGAGTGTGGGATTTACTCACTCTCTGATACAGTGTGTGAGTGTGGGATTTAAGCACTGCGATACAGTATGAGAGTGTTGGATTTACTCACTCTCCAATAGTGTGAGTGTGGGATTTGAAAACGAAATGAAAATCACTTATTGTCACAAGTAGGCTTCAAATGAAGTTACTGTGAAAAGCCCCTGGTCGCCACATTCCGGCGCCTGTTCGGGGAGGCTGGTACGTGAATCGAACCATGCTGCTGGCCTGCCTTGGTCTGCTTTCAAAGCCAGCAATTTAGCCCTGTGCTAGGATTTACTCACTCTCTGATACAGTGTGAGTGTGGGATTTACTCACTCTCTGATACAGTGTGAGAGTGTGGGATTTACTCACTCTCTGATACAGTGTGTGTGTGTGGGATTTACTCACTCTGATGCAGTGTGAGTGTGGGATTTACTCACTCACAGGTACAGTGTGAGTGTGGGATTTACTCACTCTGGTACAGTATGTGAGTGTGTGATTTCTTCACGCTCTGATAGTGTGAGTGTGAGATTTACTCACTCTGTGACAGTGTGCAAATGTGGGATTTACTCACTCTCTGATACAGTGTGTGAGTGTCGGATTTACTCACTCTCGGATACAGTGTGTGTGTGGGATTTACTCACTCTGATACAGTGCGTGAGTGTGGGATTTACTCACTCTGAAACCATGTGTGAGTGTGGAATTTACTCACTCTCTGATACAGTGTGTGAGTGTGGGATTTACTCACTCTCTGATACAGTGTGAGAGTGTGGGACTTAATCACTCTCTGATGCAGTGTGATAGTGTGGGATTTACTCACTGCCTGATACAGTGTGTGAGTGTGGGATTTACTCACTCTCTGATACAGTGTATGAGTGTGGGATTTACTCACTCTCTGATACAGTGTGTGAGTGTGGGATTTACTCACTCTCTGATACAGTGTGTGAGTGTGGGATTTATTCACTCTCTGATACAGTGTGAGAGTGTGGGATTTACTCACTCTCTGATACAGTGTGTGAGTGTGGGATTTACTCACTCTCTTATACAGTGTGAGTGTTGGATTTACTCATTCTCTGATAGTGTGTGAGAATGTGATTTACTCACTCTCTGATACAGTGTGAGTGTGGGATTTACTCATCTCTAATACAGTGTATGAGTGTGGGATTTACTCACTGTGATACAGTGTGTGAGTGTGGGATTTACTCACTCTCTGATACAGTGTGTGAGTGTGGGATTTACTCATCTCTAATACAGTGTATGAGTGTGGGATTTACTCACTGTGATACAGTGTGTGAGTGTGGGATTTACTCACTCTCTGATACAGTGTGTGAGTGTGGAATTTACTCACTCTCTGATACAGTGTGTGAGTGTGGGATTTACTCATCTCTGATACAGTGTATGAGTGTCGGATTTACTCACTGTGATACAGTGTGTGGGTGTGGGATTTACTCACTCACAGGTACAGTGTGTGAATGTGGGATTTACTCACTCTCTGATAGTGTATGTGTGGGATTTACTCACTCTCTGATACAGTATGTGAGAGTTACTCACTCTCTGATACAGTGTGTGAGTGTGGGATTTACTCATCTCTGATACAGTGTATGAGTGTGGGATTTACTCACTGTGATACAGTGTGTGAGTGTGGGATTTACTCACTCTCTGATACAGTGTGTGAGTGTGGAATTTACTCACTCTCTGATACAGTGTGAGAGTGTGGGATTTACTCACTCTCTGATACTGTGCGTGGGAGTTACTCACTCTCTGATACAGTGTGTGAGTGTGGGATTTACTCACTCTCAGATACAGTGTGTGAGTGTGGGATTTACTCACTCTCTGATACAGTGTGTGAGTGTGGGATTTACTCATCTCTGATACAGTGTATGAGTGTGGGATTTACTCACTGTGATACAGAGTGTGAGCGTGGGATTTACTCACTCTCTGATACAGTGTGTGAGTGTGGGATTTACTCACTCTCTGTTACAGTGTGAGTGTGGGATTTACTCACTCTCTGATACAGTGTGTGAGTATGGGATTTACGCACTGCGATACAGTATGAGAGTGTTGGATTTACTCACTCTCCGACAGTGTGAGTGTGGGATTTGAAAACGAAATGAAAATCGCTTATTGTCACAAGTAGGCTTCAAATGAAGTTACTGTGAAAAGCCCCTAGTCGCCACATTCCGGCGCCTGTTCGGGGAGGCTGGTACGGGAATCGAACCGTGCTGCTGGCCTGCCTTGGTCTGCTTTCAAAGCGAGCAATTTAGCCCTGTGCTAGGATTTACTCACTCTCTGATACAGTGTGTGTGTTGGATTTACTCACTCTCTGATACAGTGTGTGAGTGTGGGATTTACTCACTCTCTGATACTGTGTGTGTGTGGGATTTACTCACTCTCTGATACAGTGTGTGTGTGGGATTTACTCACTGTCTGATACAGTGTGAGAGTGTGGGATTTACTCACTCTCTGATACAGTGTGAGTGTGGGATTTACTCACTGTGATACAGTGTGTGGGTGTGGGATTTACTCACTCACAGGTACAGTGTGTGAATGTGGGATTTACTCACTCTCTGATACAGTGTGAGAGTGTGGGATTTACACACTCTCTGATACACTGTGTGTGTGGGATTTACACACTCTCTGATACAGTGTGTGTGCGGGATTTACTCACTCTCTGATACAGTGTGTGAGTGTGGGATTTACTCACACTGATACACTGTGTGTGAGATTTACTCTCTCTCTGATACAGTGTGTGAGTGTGGGATTTATTCACTCTCTGATACAGTTTGAGAGTGTGGGATTTACTCTCTCTCTGATACAATGTGTGAGCGTGGGATTTACTCACTCTCTGATACAGTGTGTGAGTGTGGGATTTACTCACTCCCTGATACAGTGTGTGAGTGTGGGATTTACTCACTGTGATACAGTGTGTGGGTGTGGGATTTACTCACTCACAGGTGTAGTGTGTGAATGTGGGATTTACTCACTCTCAGATAGTGTATGTGTGGGATTTACTCACTCTCTGATACAGTGTGTGCGGGAGTTACTCACTCTCTGATACAGTGTGTGAGTGTGGGATTTACTCACTCTCAGATACAGTGTGTGAGTGTGGGATTTACTCACTCTCTGATACAGTGTGTGAGTGTGGGATTTACTCACTCTCTGATACAGTGTGAGTGTGTGGGATTTACGCACTCTCTGATACAGTGTGTGAGTGTGGGTTTTACTCACTCTCTGATACAGTGTGTGAGTGTGGGATTTACTCACTCTCTGATACAGTGTGTGAGTGTGGGATTTACTCACTCTCGGATACATTGTGTGTGTGTGGGATTTACTCACTCTCTGATACAGTGTGTGAGTGTGGGAGTTACTCACTCTCTGATACAGTGTGAGAGTGTGGAATTTACTCACTCTCTGATACCGTGTGTGAGTGTGGGATTTACTCACTCTCTGATACAGTGTGTGAGTGTGGGATTTACTCACACTCTGATACAGTGTGTGAGTGTGGGATTTACTCACTCTCTGATACAGTGTGAGTGTGGGATTTACTCACTCTCTGATACAGTGTGAGAGTGTGGGATTTACTCACTCTCTGATGCAGTGTGATAGTGTGGGATTTACTCACTCTCTGATACAGTGTGTGAGTGTGGGATTTACTCACTCTCTGATACAGTGTGTGAGTGTGGGATTTACTCACTCTGGTGCAGTGTGAGTGTGGGATTTACTCACTCACAGGTACAGTGTGTGTGTGGGATTTACTCACTCTGGTACAGTATGTGAGTGTGTGATTTCTTCACGCTCTGATAGTGTGAGTGTGAGATTTACTCACTCTGTGACAGTGTGCAAATGTGGGATTTACTCACTCTCTGATACAGTGTGAGTGTGGGATTTACTCACTCTCTGATACAGTGTGTGAGTGTGGGATTTACTCACTCTCTGATACAGTGTGTGAGTGTGGGATTTACTCACTCTCTGATACAGTGTGTGAGTGTGGGATTTACTCACTCTCTGATACAGTGTGTGAGTGTGGGATTTACTCACTCTCTGATACAGCGTGAGAGTGTGGGATTTACTCACTCTCTGATGCAGTGTGATGGTGTGGGATTTACTCACTGCCTGATACAGTGTGTGAGTGTGGGATTTACTCACTCTCTGATACAGTGTGTGAGTGTGGGATTTATTCACTCTCTGATACAGTGTGAGAGTGTGGGGTTTACTCACTCTCTGATACAGTGTGTGAGTGTGGGATTTACTCACTCTCTGATACAGTGTGCGAGTGTGGGATTTACTCACTCTCTTATACAGTGTGAGTGTTGGATTTATTCGTTCTCTGATAGTGTGTGAGAATGCGATTTACTCACTCTCTGATACAGTGTGAAAGTGTGGGATTTACTCATCTCTGATACAGTGTATAGTGTGGGATTTACTCACTGTGATACAATGTGTGAGTGTGGGATTTACTCACTCTCTGATACAGTGTGTGAGCGTGGGATTTACTCACTCTCTGATACAGTGTGTGAGTGTGGGATTTACTCATCTCTGATACAGTGTATGAGTGTGGGATTTACTCACTGTGATACAGTGTGTGGGTGTGGGATTTACTCACTCACAGGTACAGTGTGTGAATGTGGGATTTACTCACTCTCTGATAGTGTATGTGTGGGATTTACTCACTCTCTGATACAGTGTGTGTGGGAGTTACTCACTCTCTGATACAGAGTGTGAGTGTGGGATTTACTCACTCGCAGATACAGTGTGTGAGTGTGGGATTTACTCACTCTCTGATACAGTGTGTGAGTGTGGGATTTACTCACTCTCTGATACAGTGTGTGAGTGTGGGGTTTACTCACTCTCTGATACAGTGTGTGAGTGTGGGATTTACTCACTCTCTGATCCAGTGTGTGAGTGTGGGATTTACTCACCCCCTGATACAGTGTGAGAGTGTGGGATTTACTCACACTCTGTTACAGTGTGAGTGTGGGATTTACTCACTCTCTGATACAGTGTGTGAGTGTGGGATTTACTCACTCTCTGATACAGTGTGTGTGTGTGGGATTTACTCACTCTCTGATACAGTGTGAGGGTGTGGGATTTAATCACTCTCCGATACAGTGTGAGTGTTGGATTTACTCTCTCTGATACAGTGTGTGAGTGTGGGATTTACTCACTCTGATACAGTGTGAGAGTGTGGGATTTACTCACTGATACAGTGTGAGAGTGTGGGATTTACTTACTCTCTGATACAGTGTGAGTGTGGGATTTACTCACTCTCTGATACAGTGTGAGAGTGTGGGATTTACTCACTCTCTGATGCAGTGTGATAGTGTGGGATTTACTCACTCTCTGATACAGTGTGTGAGTGTGGGATTTACTCACTCTCTGATACAGTGTGTGAGTGTGGGATTTACTCACTCTCTGATACAGTGTGTGAGTGTGGGATTTACTCACTCTCTGATACAGTGTGTGAGAGTGGGATTTACTCACTCTCTGATACAGTGTGTGAGTGTGGGATTTATTCACTCTCTGATACAGTGTGTGAGTGTGGGATTTACTCACTCTCTGATACAGTGTGAGAGTGTGGGATTTACTCACTCTCTGATACAGTGTGTGAGTGTGGGATTTACTCACTCTCAGATACAGTGTGTGTGTGTGGGATTTACTCACTCTCTGATACAGTGTGAGAGTGTGGGATTTACTCACTCTCTGATACAGTGTGTGAGTGTGGAATTTACTCACTCTCTTATACAGTGTGTGAGTGTTGGATTTACTCATTCTCTGATAGTGTGTGAGTGTGGGATTTACTCACTCTCTGATACAGTGTGTGAGTGTGGGATTTACTCACTCTCTGATACAGTGTGTGAGTGTGGGATTTACTCACTCTCTGATACAGCGTGTGAGTGTGGGATTTACTCACTCTCTGATACAGTGTGTGAGTGTGGGATTTACTCACTCTCTGACACAGTGTGTCTGTGGGATTTACTCACTCTCTGATACGGTGTGTGAGTGTGGGATTTACTCACTCTCTGATACAGTGTGTGAGTGTGGGATTTACTCACTCTCAGATACAGTGTGAGTGTGGGATTTATTCACTCTCTGATACAGTGTGTGAGTGTGGGATTTACTCACTCTGATACAGTGTGTGAGTGTGGGATTTACTCACTCTCCGATACAGTGTGTGAGTGTGGGATTTACTCACTCTCTGATACAGTGTGAGAGTGTGGGATTTACTCACTCTCTGATACAGTGTGTGAGTGTGGGATTTACTCACTCTCAGATACAGTGTGTGTGTGTGGGATTTACTCACTCTCTGATACAGTGTGAGAGTGTGGGATTTACTCACTCTCTTATACAGTGTGTGAGTGTTGGATTTACTCATTCTCTGATAGTGTGTAAGTGTGGGATTTACTCACTCTCTTATACAGTGTGTGAGTGTTGGATTTACTCATTCTCTGATAGTGTGTGAGTGTGGGATTTACTCACTCTCTGATACAGTGTGTGAGTGTGGGATTTACTCACTCTCTGATACAGTGTGTGAGTGTGGGATTTACTCACTCTCTGATACAGCGTGTGAGTGTGGGATTTACTCACTCTCTGATACAGTGTGTGAGTGTGGGATTTACTCACTCTCTGATACAGTGTGTGAGTGTGGGATTTACTCGCTCTCTGATACAGTGTGTGAGTGTGGGATTTACTCACTCTCTGATACAGTGTGTGAGTGTGGGATTTACTCACTCTCTGACACAGTGTGTCTGTGGGATTTACTCACTCTCTGATACAGTGTGTGAGTGTGGGATTTACTCACTCTCTGATACAGTGTGTGAGTGTGGGATTTACTCACTCTCTGATACAGTGTGTGTGGGGGATTTACTCACTCTCTGATACAGTGCGTGAGTGTGGGATTTACTCATTCTCTGATACTGTGAGTGAGTGTGGGATTTACTAACTTTCTGATACAATGTGTCAGTGCGGGATTCACTCACTCTGATACAGTGTGAGAGTGTGGGATTTACTCACTCTCTGATACAGTGTGAGAGTGTGGGATTTAGTCACTCTCTGATGCAGTGTGATAGTGTGGGATTTACTCACTCTCTGATACAGTGTGTGAGTATGGGATTTACTCACTCTGATACAGTGTGTGAGTGTGTGATTTACTCACTCCCTGATACAGTGTGTGAGTGTGGGATTTACTCACTCTCTGATACATTGTGAGTGTGGGATTTACTCACTCTCTGACACATTGTGAGTGTGGGATTTACTCACTCTGATACAGTGTGTGAGTGTGGGATTTACTCACTCTCTGATACAGTGTGTGAGTGTGGGATTTACTCACTCTCTGATACAGTGTGTGAGTGTGGGATTTACTCACTCTCTGATACAGTGTGTGAGTGTGGGATTTACTCACTCTCTGATACATTGTGAGTGTGATTGTATTACTCTAGCTGAGGCCTAACCAATGTTTTTATAGTTCCAGCAGAACCTGCCTGTTCTTAATCTCTCTGCATCGGCTATTAGAGACAAGGGTACCATAGGCCTGGCATTTTTAAGCTCACGGTCGTGACCTGTGGGTGGATCTCGGGAACGTTCCAGGATGTTGGCGGTAATCCAGATTGCGGGAGGAATGGCCAATGGTCACGACCAGCTTTTAAAAGTGCCGGCCGTGATGGCCGTTTGAGATTACCGGCCATCCCGCGCGTTCCTGCCTTATCATCTAGCGCGCAAGGTGGACAGGCTCCTCCTGATGTCAGTGCACAGTCCCAGGCCAGTTATATTCAGCAAATTCTTGAGTCCTCCCACCGGAAGCGCTGGCAGACTGCAGGTCACACGCCCCGTACGCTGACATCACGTGTTCTGGGCCCGAGAGAGATTCCTCCATTTTGCAGCTGCCAGCAGTGCTGGAGTGAACTCCAGGGCCTCTGGTGAACAACCCATGAAGAAGCTGAAAACAGGAACAAAGCAGCACAATGATGATTATTTGAGGGGTGGGTTTATAAATTGTGCCACTGCAATCAGGAGTCAAATTCCATCTGTGTTAAATGCAGGGAATTACTGGCAAATGAATGTTTAAACCTCAAATTGTCAAAGACATTTGAAGACTAAGCATGGCGAGTTCCAGGACAAACCTCTGTAATTTTTTCAATGGATGCAGTGAGATCTTCAATCATCAGCTGAAGTCATTATCAGAAATGTAACATTGAATAACAAAGCAAGTGAGATCGTGGGGACCGAGCAGGCCCACCTGTCACATTAAAGTCAAGTGAAAATGGTGGGTCGCGAAGATCAGCCGGAGATGGTCGCAAAGGCCGCCCAGCGAGGGTCCCGAAGGATGGCCGGTTGGTAAAAATGGGACCCGAGTTAAAAAGTTTGATCCACACTGCCATAGGCTTCCTTACCCATTGTATCCAGCTGCTCTGCTACCTTTAGGTACTGGTGTACATGCACACCAAGATCCCTCCGGTCCTTTGTGCCTCCCAGCGTCCTGCATTTTATCATGTATTCTCTTGTCTTGTTTGTCCTGCCCAAGTGCATCTCTTCCAGATTGAATTCCGTTTGCCACTGATCAGTCCATCTGTGTCCTCCTGTATTCGGAGGCTATCCTCCTCAACATTTACCACCACACCAAATTTCATATTAGCAGCAAACTTACTGATCAACCCTCCTATATTCATATCTAAAGCATTTGTATCAACCACAAACAGCAAGGGCCTCAACACTGATCCCTGTGGGAAACCACTGGACACGATCTTCCAATCAGAGGCTGGGGGCTGGTTTAGCACAGTGGACTAAACAGCAGAACAATGCCAGCAGCGCGGGTTCAATTCCCGTACCGGCCTCCCCGAACTGGTGCCGCAATGTGGCAACTTGGTGCTTTTCACAGTAACTTCATTGAAGCCTACTTGTGACAATAAGCAATTATTATTATTATTAGAAAGACACTCCTCCACCAACAGCCTCTGCTTCCTGCCACTCAGCAATTTTGGATCCAATTTGCCAAATTTCCTTCAGTCCCTTGGGCATGTGTCTTCACATCAGTCACCCATGTGGGACCTGATGAAAAGCCTTGCTGAAGTCCAAGTAGATTACGTCAAATGCATTTCACTCATCTACACACCTGTTCACCTCTTCGAAAAATTAAATCAAATTGGTCAGACATCTCCTCCCCTTAACCAAACCACGCTGACCTTTTAATATCTGCCTCTACAAATGCAGATTAATTCTGTGTCTCAGATTTGCTTCCAATAGTTTCCCCACCACTCAGGTTAGACTGACTGGCCTGTAGTTTCCTGGTTTATCCTTTCCTCCCTTCTTCAATAATGGTACCACATTGGCGATCCTCCAGTCTGCCAGCACCTCTCCTGTGGCCAGAGAGGAATTGAAAATTATTGCCAGTGTCCCTGCTATTTCCTCGCTTGCCTCACTCATCAGCCTGGGATACATTTCATCTGGCCCTGGAGTTTTGTCTACTTTGAAGCCTCCCACTCAGAACCTCCTCTCTGTCTATATTAATCTCTTTAATATTATAACAATCCTTCTCCCTGATTTCTATACCCACACTGTCCTTCTCACGGGTGAACAAGTTTGCACTGAGTGCTGAATTTGGTGCATTTTGAGTGCTATAGTAAGAGTTTGGTGACCGAGGGAGTATAAGGCTTCATTTTTATCTAAAGTTTAGTCTTTCTTTTATTTAGTTAATTAACTTAAAAGTTGCTGTTTGATTTAGAAGAAGGTGAATTTTCAGTCAGCTTTAAACAGGCTTCTACTTGTAGGCACTTGCAGCTGGAGCTTGTTAATTAGTAAATTGGATTAGGCCAGTTTTCAGAGGCTAAATTCACAGTAAAAGTGATCCCCTGCAGTGCAGACTTTGTTTGCACTGAGTGCTGAATTTGGTGCATTTTGAGTGCCATAGTAAGAGTTTGGTGACCGAGGGAGTGCTGAATTTGGTGCATTTTAAGTGCTATAGTAAGAGTTTGGTGACCGAGGGAGTGCTGGATTTGGTGCATTTTGAGTGCTATAGTAAGAGTTTGGTGACCGAGGGAGTGCTGAATTTGGTGCATTTTGAGTGCTATAGTAAGAGTTTGGTGACCGAGGGAGCGCTGGATTTGGTGCATTTTGAGTGCTATAGTAAGAGTTTGGTGACCGAGGGAGTTAGGTGAGGAGGGAGTAAGGTGCTCCTTTCATTTTGATTCCGACATTTCCGCAAAGAGTGAGAAGAGAGCCAGGAGTTTACAGAAAGTGTAGCTGACTGGGAGCAGAGTCGGAGGGCGGAGATCTAGTTAGTCCACAGGGCAGCTATATTCTGTCAGGTAAGAGGGGATGGAGGCTAGGCCAGTTGCATGCTCCTCCTGTAGGATGTGGGTGCTGAGGGATACTACCGATGTCCGCGCTGACTATACCTGCGGGAAGTGCACCCAACTCCAGCTCCTCAAAGACCGTGTTAGGGAACTGGAGCTGAAGATGGATGAACTTCGGATCATCCGGGAGGCAGAAGGGGTGATTGAGAAGAGTTACAGGGAGGTAACCACACCCAAGGTACAGGACAAGAATAGCTGGGTTACCATCAGGGAAAAACAAACAAACAGGCAGACAGTACAGGGATCACTCGTGGCCGTTGCCCTTCAAAACAAGTATACCGTTTTGGATGCTGTTGGGGGGGATGACCTACTGGGGGAAGGTCCTAGCGGCCAGGTCTCTGGCACTGAGTCTGGCTCTGGGGCTCAGAAGGGAAGGGGGGAGAATAGAAAAGCAATAGTTGTATGAGATTCAATGGTTAGGGGAATAGATAGGAGATTCTGTCGTCGCGAGCGAGACTCCCGGAAGGTATGTTGCCTCCCGGGTGCCAGGGTCAGGGATGTCTCGGATCGTGTCTTCAGGATCCTTAAGGGGGAGGGCGAGCAGCCAGAAGACATGGTGCACATTGGTACCAACGACATAGGTAGGAAAAGGGGTGTGGAGGTAATAAACAAGTTTAGGGAGTTAGGCTGGAAGTAAAAAGCCAGGACAGACAGAGTTGTCATCTCTGGTTTGATAGCGAGGCTAGGAATAGGGAGAGAGTGCAGTTGAACACGTGGCTGCAGGAATGGTGTAGGAGGAGGGCTTCGGGTATTTGGATAATTGGAGCGCATTCTGGGGAAGGTGGGACCTGTACAAGCAGGACTGGTTGCATCTGAACTAGAGGGGCACCAATATCCTGGGAGGGAGGTTTTCTAGTACTCTTCGGGAGGGTTTAAACTAATTTGGCAGGGGAATGGGAACCGGATTTGTAGTCCAGCAACTAAGGTAGCCGATATTCAGGATGCCAAAGCGTGTAATGAGGCAGTGGGGAAGGGAACACTGACAAAGGAGAGTACTTGCAGGCACGGAGATGGGTTGAAATGTGTATACTTCAACGCAAGAAGCATCAGCAATAAGGTGGGTGAGCTTAAGGCATGGATCGGTACTTGGGAGTACGATGTGGTGGCCATCACGGAAACTTGGATAGAAGAGGGGCAGAAATGGTTGTTGGAGGTCCCTGGTTTTGGATGTTTCAATATGATTAGGGAGGGTGGTAAAAGAGGTGGGGGGTGGCATTGTTAATTAGAGATAGTATAACAGCTGCAGAAAGGCAGTTCGAGGAGTATCACCCTAATGAGGTAGTATGGGTTGAAGTCTGAAATAGGAAAGGAGCAGTCACCTTGTTAGGAGTTTTCTATAGGCCCCCCAATAGTAGCAGAGATGTGGAGGAACAGATTGGGAAACAGATTTTGGAAAGGTGCAGAAGTCACAGGGTAGTAGTCATGGGTGACGTTAACTTCCCAATCATTGAGTGGAAACTCTTTAGATCAAATAGTTTGGATGGGTTGGTGTTTGTGCAGTGTGTCCAGGAAGCTTTTCTAACACAGTATGTAGATTGTCCGACCAGAGGAGGGGCAATATTGGATTTAGTACTTGGTAATGAACCAGGGCAAGTGATAGATTTGTTAGTGGGGGAGCATTTTGGAGATAGTGACCACAATTCTGTGACTTTCACTTTAGTAATGGAGAGGGATAGGTGCGTGCAACAGGGCAAGGTTTACAATTGGGGGGGAAGGGTAAATACGATGTTGTCAGACAAGAATTGAAGTGCATAAGTTGGGAACATAGGCTGTCAGGGAAGGACACAGTAAAATGTGGAACTTGTTCAAGGAACAGGTACTACGTGCCCTTGATATGTATGTCCCTGTCAGGCAGGGAAGAGATGGTCGAGTGAGGGAACCATGGTTGACAAGAGAGGTTGAATGTCTTGTTAAGATGAAAAAGGAGACTTATGTAAGGCTGAGGAAACAAGGTTCAGACAGGGCATTGGAGGGATACAAGATAGCCAGGAGGGAACTGAAGAAAGGGATTAGGAGAGCTAAGAGAGGGCATGAACAATCTTTGGTGGGTAGGATCAAGGAAAACCCCAAGGTCTTTTACACATATGTGAGAAATATGAGGATGACTAGAGCGAGGGTAGGTCCGATCAAGGACAGTAGCGGGAGATTGTGTATTGAGTCTGAAGAGATAGGAGAGGTCTTGAACGAGTACTTTTCTTCTGTATTTACAAATGAGAGGGGCGATAGTGATGGAGAGGACAGTGTGAAACAGACTGGTAAGCTCGAGGAAATACTTGTTCGGAAGGAAGATGTGATAGATTATCATAGAATTTACAGTGCAGAAGGAGGCCATTCGGCCCATCGAGTCTGCACCGGCTCTTTGAAAGAGCACCCTACCTAAGTCCACATCTCCACCCTACCCCATAACCCAGTAACCCCACCCAACACTAAGGGCAATTTTGGACACAAAGGGCAATTTAGCATGGCCAATCCACCCATCCTGCACATCTTTGGACTGTGGGAGGAAACCGGAGCCCCCGGAGGAAACCCACGCACACACGGGGAGAACGTGCAGACTCCGCACAGACAGTGACCCAAGCCGGGAATCGAACCTGGGACCCTGGAGCTGTGAAGCAATTGTGCTAACCACCATGCTACCGTGCTGCCCTTTGTGTTGGGCATTTTGAAAAACTTGAGGATAGACAAGGCCCCCGGGCCTGACGGAATATATCCAAGGATTCTATGGGAAGCAAGAGATGAAATTGCAGCGCCGTTGGCAATGCTCTTTTCATCCTCACTGTCAACAGGGGTGGTACCAGGGGATTGGAGAGTGGCGAATGTCGTGCCCCTGTTCAAAAAGGGACTAGGGTTAACCCTGGGAATTACAGGCCAGTTAGTCTTACTTCGGTGGTAGGCAAAGTAATGGAAAGGGTACTGAAGGATAGGATTTCTAAGCATCTGGAAAGACACTGCTTGATTCAGGATAGTCAGCACGGATTTGTGAGGGGTAGTTCTTGCCTTACAAATCTTATTGAATTCTTTGAGGAGGTGACCAAGCATGTGGATAAAGGTAAAGCAGCGGATGTAGTGTACATGGATTTTAGTAAGGCATTTGATAAGGTTCCCCATGGTAGGCTTCTGCAGAAAGTAAGGAGGCATGGGATAGTGGGAAATTTGGCCAGTTGGATAACGAAATGGCTAACCGATAGAAGTCAGAGTGGTGGTGGATGGCAAATATTCAGCCTGGATTCCAGTTACCAGTGGCGTACCGTAGGGATCAGTTCTGGGTCCTCTGCTGTTTGTAATTTTCATTAATGACTTGGATGAGGGAGTTGAAGGGTGGCTCAGTAAATTTGCAGACGATACGAAGATTGGTGGAGTTGTGGATAGTAAGGAGGGCTGTTGTCGGCTGCAAAGAGACATAGACAGGATGCAGAGCTGGGCTGAGAAGTGGCAGATGGAGTTTAACCCTGAAAAGTGAGGTTGTCCATTTTGGAAGGACAAATATGAATGCGGAATACAGGGTTAACGGTAGAGTTCTTGGCAATGTGGAGGAGCAGAGAGATCTTGAGGTCTAAGTTTATACATCTTTGAAAGTTGCCACTCAAGTGGATAGAGCTGTGAAGAAGGCCTATGGTGTGCTCGCGTTCATTAACAGAGGGATTGAATTTAAGAGCCGTGAGGTGATGATGCAGCTGTACAAAACTTTGGTAAGGCCACATTTGGAGTACTGGGTACAGTTCTGGTCACCTCATTTTAGGAAGGATGTGGAAGCTTTGGAAAAGGTGCAAAGAAGATTTACCAGGATGTTGCCTGGAATGGAGAGTAGGTCTTACGAGGAAAGGTTGAGGGTGCTAGGCCTTTTCTGATTAGAACGGAGAAGGATGAGGGGCGACTTGATAGAGGTTTATAAGATGATCGGGGAATAGATAGAGTAGACAGTCAGAGACTTTTTCCCCGGGTGGAACAAACCATTACAAGGGGACATAAATTTAAGGTGAAAGGTGGAAGATATAGGAGGGATATCAGAGGTAGGTTCTTTACCCAGAGAGTAGTGGGGGCATGGAATGCACTGCCTGTGGAAGTAGTTGAGTCGGAAACATTAGGGACCTTCAAACAGCTATTGGATAGGTACATGGATTACTGTAAAATGATATAGTGTAGATTTATTTGTTCTTCAGGGCAGCACGGTAGCATTGTGGATAGCACAATTGCTTCACAGCTCCTGGGTCCCAGGTTCGATTCCGGCTTGGGTCACTGTCTGTGCGTAGTCTGCACGTCCTCCCCGTGTCTGCGTGAGGTTCCTCCGGGTGCTCCGGTTTCCTCCCACAGTCCAAAGATGTGCAGGATGGGTGGATTGGCCATGATAAATTGCCCTTAGTGTCCAAAATTACCCTTGGTGTTGGGTGGGGGTGTTGGGTTTGGGTGGGGTGTTCTTTCCAAGAGCCAGTGCAGACTCAGGGGGCCGAATGGCCTCCTTCTGCACTGTAAACTCAATGATAATCTATGATTAATCTAGGACAAAGGTTCGGCACAACATCGTGGGCCGAAGGGCCTGTTCTGTGCTGTATTTTCTATGTTCTATGTTAACACTGACACAAAGTACCCATTTCGAACCCCACCTGCATCCCCCGGCTCCACACACAAGTTACCACTGTGATCCATGATGGGTCTTACTGTGCCCCAAGTTATCATTTTACCCTTAATGTACTTGTAGAACAACTTAACAACTTTATTTTACCTGCCAGTATCCTTTCAGTATCTGGTGCGACCGCATTTAGAGTATTGCGTGCAATTCTGGTCGCCGCTTTATAGGAAGGATGTGGAAGCATGGGAAAGGGTGCAGAGGAGATTCACCAGCATGTTGCCTGGTACAGAGGGAAGATCTTATGAGGAAAGGCTGAGGGACAGCTGAGGCTGTTTTCGTTTGAGACAAGAAGGTTAAGAGGTGACTTCATTGAGGCATACAATAGGGCAGCACAGTGGCGCAGTGGGTTAGCCCTGCTGCCTCACGGCGCTGAGGTCCCAGGTTCGATCCTGGCTCTGGGTCACTGTCCGTGTGGAGTTTGAACATTCTCCCCATGTTTGCATGGGTTTCACGCCCACAACCGAAAGATGTGCAGGGTAGGTGGATTGGCCCCACCAAATTGCCCCTTAATTGGAAAAACTAAATAGGGTACACACAAAAAAAAAAAATTGTTTTTTTTTTTTAAATTGAGGCATACAAGATGATCAGAGGATTGGATAGGGTGGACAGTGAGAGCCTCTTTCCTTGGATGGTGATGTCTAGCACGAGGGGACTTAGATTTGAATTGAGGGGAGATAGATATAGGACAGATGTCAGAGGTAGGTTCTTTACTCAGAGAGTAGTAAGGGCGTGGAATGCCCTGCCTGCAACAGTAGTGGACTCGCCAACACTAAGGGCATTCAAATGGTCATTGAATAGACATATGGACGATAAGGGAATAGTGTAGATGGGCTTTAGAGTGGTTTCACAGGTCGGCACAACATCGAGGGCCGAAGAGCCTGTACTGCGCTGTAATGTTCATGTCTCCTTTTTGCTCTCCTCATTTCCGTTTTAAGTCCCCTCTTGCACATTCTGTACACCTCTAGTACTTCTGCTGTTTTGAGCCCTTGATATCTGCCACAAGCCTCCCCTTTTAGACCATAAGACATAGGAGTGGAAGTAAGGCCATTCGGCCCATCGAGTCCACTCCCCCATTCAATCATGGCTGATTTCAACTCCATTTACCCGCTCTCTCTCCAAAGCCCTTAATTCCTCGAGAAATCAAGAATTTATCAACTTCTGTCTTAAAGGCACTCAAGTCCACGACCGCTCCTCTCTTGTCTGTCCTTCTACGTACTGGCTTAAAAGGTTCTCATGGATGCATTTTAAGAATTACGCTCCCTCTAAACCGTTCACACTATGACTACCCCTGTTCATATTGAGGAAGTTGCGATCCCCCACTGTTCCCAATACCACACCCATATTACTTTTCCACTTCTCTGAAATTTGCCTCCATATTCACTCTTCTATTTTTCTCGGATGGTTAGGGGGCCTATGGAACACTCCAGCAATGTGATTGCTCCTTTTTGGTTTTTAAGTTCTACCCATTTGGCTTCAGTATAGTTCTGATATCTGGGCCCCGCAAGGCTGCCTACTTAGCCCCTTACTATCCTCCTTGTACACACACGACTGCGTGGCAAAATTTGGTTCCAACCCCATCCACAGGTTTGCTGACGATACGATCATAGTGGGCCGGATCGCAAATAATGACGAGTCAGAATACAGGAGGGAGATCGAGAACCTAGTGGAGTGGTGTAGCGACAACAACCTCTCCCTCAATGCCAGCAAAACTAAAGAGCCGGTCATTGACTTCAGAAAGCTATGAACTGGACACACCACTGTCAGCATCTATGAGGCCGAGGTGGAGATGGTTAGCAGTTTCAAATTCCTAGTGGTACACATCTCCAAAAATCTGTCCTGGTCCACCCACATCGACGTTACCACCAAGAAATCTCAACAGGGCCTTTACTTCCTCAGGAAACTAAGGAAATTCGGCATGTCCACATTAACTCTTCCCAACTTTTACAGATGCACCATAGAAAGCATCCTAGCTGCTGCATCACGGCCTGGTATGGCAACCGCTCGGCCCAAACCCGCAAGACACTTCAGAGAGTCGTGAACACAGCCCAGTCCATCACACGAACCTGCCTCCCATCCATTGACTCCATCTACACCTCCCACTGCCTGGGGAAAGCGGCAAGCACAATCAAAGACCCCTCCCACCCGGCTTACTCACTCTTCCAACTTCTTCCATCGGGCAGGAGATACAAAAGTCTGGGAACACGCACAAACAGACTCATAAACAGCTTCTTCCCCACTGTTACCAGACTCCTAAACCACCCTCTTATGGACTGACCTCATTAATACTACACCCTGTATGCTTCACCCGATGCCGGTGTCTATGTAGTTACATTGTGTACCTTGTGTTGCCCTATTATGTATTTTCTTTTATTTCCTTTTCTTTTCATGTACTTGATGATCTGTTGAGCTGCTCGCAGAAAAATATTTTTCACTGTACCTCGGTACACGTTACAATGAACAAAATCCAATCCAGTTGAAGAGCTTTCTAAGATGTCATCTCTCCTTACTGCTGTAATTCATTCTCTGATCAAAATTGTGACAGCGCCTCTTCTTTTACCTCCTGCCCTATCTCTCCTGGAGATCCTGTATGCTGGAATATTGAGCTTCCAATCCTTCCCTTCTCCCAACTGTGATTCAGTGACAGCAAATACATCATAACCCCATGTTCTCACTTCATCTGCCTTGTTCGTCTGACTCGCAATCTCGCTGTGATATAGAACGCATACTTACTGTTTACTGCTAAGTTAGTGTGTGTGAGTTTTACCCTCAATGTCCCTGTGATATATAATGCATATTTTACTGCTTCCTGCTCAGTTACTGGTGTGTCAGAGTGAGAGAATGTGAGTGTGTGCGTGTGTTTTATTTTCAATATCACTCTATGATATATAACACGTATTTTACTGCTTACTGATCAGTTACTGATGAGTGAGTGTGTGTTCGTGTGTGTGAGAGAGTGTGAGTGACCGCATTAATGTGTGTGAAAGTGTGTATTACCCTCACTGTCTCTCTTTGATACAGAACACATATTTTACTGCTTACTGCGCATGTACTGGTGTGAGTGTGCGTGAGAGAATGTGTGTGAGAGAGAGGGCATGTGTGAGACGGCTAGTGCGCGTGCGTGAGGCCTAGTGCGTGTGCGTGAGGGCTAGCGCGTGTGTGAGGGGGAGCGCGGGTGTGAGAGGGAGCGCGGGTGAGAGAGGGAGCGCGTGTGCGAGAGGGAGCGTGTGTGAGAGAGCGCGCGCGTGAGAGAGCGCGCGCGTGTGTGTGTGTGGGAGCGTGTGTGTGTGTGGGAGCGCGAGTGTGTGTGGGAGCGTGTGTGTGCGTGGGAGCGTGTGTGTGTGTGGGAGCGTGTGTGGGGGGGGGGGGGGGCGCATGTGTGTGTGGCATCTGTGTGTGTGAGCATGTTTGCATTTTATCCTCATTATCTCTCTTTGATATCAAACACATATTTTACTGTTCCTGCCCAGTTACTGGTGTGTGTGAGAGAGAGAGTGAGCTTGTGTTTTACCATCATTGTCTCTCTCTGAGAGATGATGCATATTTTACTGCTTATTACTCAGTAACTGTTGTGTCAGAGAGTGTGAGTATCAGGTCTGTGAATATGAAAGAGTGTGAGTGTGTGAGGGAGCGTGTGCAAGTGAGTGTGTCAGTCTGTGTGAGGGAGTGTGAGAAATAGTCAGCATGAGTGTGTGTGGGGAGAGAGTGTGTGTTTTACCTTCATTGTCTCTCTGTGATATATAACATATTTTACTGCTCAGTCACAGGTGTGTGAGTGTGTTTTATCCTCACTGTCTGTCTATCAGAAATAACATATTTCACTGCTTACTGCTCAGTAACTGGTGTGTGTGTGTGAGAGAGAGATTGTGTGGGGAGAGCACGTGTGAGCGTGTTTTGTACCCTCATTGTCCCTCTGTGAAATCAGCAAGAAGTCTTGCTGGAGAGGGATAGGGCCATACGGCAGGGCAAGGTTTATAATTGGGGGAGGGGGGGGAACTTCCAGTTGCGGCTATGCGGAGCTAAGTCGCACATTCGGCGGCTCCCGCAAAAACGGACTTTTGGGTTCTTTTCAGGGCCCCCAATTTGCGGATTCTGGGCCTCCCGGAGGGGACGGACGTGGGGGCCTATGTGGTCACCATGTTGAACTCGCTGATGGGAGGGGGGTCCTTCCAGGAGCCCCTGGAGCTGGAAGGGACCCATAGAGTTCTGGCGAGGAGGACCAAGGCTAACGAGCCTCTGCAGGCGGTGCTGGTGAGGTTCCATCGGTTCGTCGATCGGGAGTGTGTGTTCAGGTGGGCCAAGAAGGAGAGGAGCAGCAGGTGGGAGAACGCGGAGGTTCGGATATATCAGGACTGGAGTGCGGAGGTGGCGAAGAGGAGGGCCGGGTACAATCGAGCGAAGGCGGTGCTGCACAGGAAGGGGGTGAAGTTTGGCATGTTACAGCCGGAGCGACTGTGGGTTACCTACAAGGACCGGCACCACTATTTGAAATGAAATGAAATGAAAAACGCTTATTGTCACAAGTAGGATTCAAATGAAGTTACTGTGAAAAGCCCCTAGTCGCCACATTCCGGTGCCTGTTCGGGGTGGCTGTTATGGGAATTGAACCGTGCTGCTGGCCTGCTTTCAAAGCCAGCGATTTAGCCCTGTGCTAAACAGCCCCATTGAGTCTCCGGAGGAGGTGTGGGCCTTTGTTCAGGCCGAGAAGTTGGACACAGATTGAGTGCCGGGACGGGCGATTGGGGACTATGGTTGATATGCTATGTTTATTTTTGTTTCGAGGGGGGGGGCTTTTGTATTGCTCCGGGTTTCTTTTTCTTTGTGTTTTTTCTCTTTTGGGTCGGAGAAGGTGGCTGGGGCGGGTTGGGCACTGTTTTGGTTGGGTTGGTCGGGGGGCCTCTTGAAGGTGAGATGGGGCCCCGCGGGGGAGGGTGAGGCCTGAGTCAGGGGTGAGGGGACAGGGCCTGTAAAAGGAGCTGCGTCAGAGGTGGCGGGGCCTGGTAGGTGGAAAGTGCGGGCTTTATCCCGCGCTGAAGACTGGAGGGGCCGGGGCCGGGGCGGGGAAGCGAGGGTTGTTTTCCGCGCTTAGAACAGAAGGGGGAGGGGGAGAGCCAATGGATGGGGACGGGAGAGGAGGGTGTGCCACACAATGGGAGGAGTCGAAGGAGAGGCGGGAGTGGCCGGGGTCAGCAGGAGTCAGCTGACTTGCAGAAGTGCAATGGGGGGAGTAAATCGGCTAGCATGGGTCCGAGCCGGGGGGTGTGGGGTTTGGGCGTGGGGGGAATCGAGTTGCTGCTGCTATGGTCAAGGAGGAGCTGGAGCAAGTGGGGGGGGGGGTCCGAAGCGGGGGTATGCCGCTGTGGGGAACAGGCCGGGTGTGGGGTGCGGGCGTGTGGCTGGCCGAGGAGGGGTCATGGCTAGTCGGCGGGGGAGGGCGGGGGGGGGGGGGCGCGGGTAGCCCCCTGATCCGGCTGATAACCTGGAATGTAAGGGGACTGAATGGGCCGGTTAAGCAGGCCCGCGTGTTCGCGCACCTGAAGGGGCTCAAGGCGGATGTGGTTATGCTTCAGGAGACACACCTGAAGGTGGCAGACCAAGTAAGATTGAGGAAAGGGTGGGTAGGTCAGGTGTTTCACTCGGGGCTAGATGCCAAAAATCGAGCGGTGGCGATCTTGGTGGGAAAGAAGGTGTCGTTTGAGGCGTCGAGCATTGTGGCAGATAATGGCGGCAGGTACATAATGGTAAGTGGTAAGTTGCAGGGAGAGAGGGTGGTACTGGTCAATGTGTATGCCCCGAACTGGGACGATGCGGGTTTTATGCGGCGTATGTTGGGTCGGATCCCAGACTTGGAAGTGGGGGGCCTGATAATGGGGGGAGACTTTAACACGGTGCTGGACCCGACACTGGATCGCTCCAGGTCTAGGACGGGTAGGAAGCCGGCGGCGGCTAGAGTGCTGAGGGGGGTTTATGGACCAGATGGGAGGGGTGGACCCTTGGGGATTTGCAAGGCCGGGGGCTAGGGAATTTTCATTCTTCTCACATGTCCATAAGGGTTATTCCCGAATCGACTTTTTCATCTTGAGTAGGGCGCTGATAGCGAGAGTAGAGGATACCAAGTATTCAGCAAAAGCCATTTCGGACCACGCCCCGCATTGGGTGGGCTTGGAGATGGGGGGAGGAGAGCGACCAGCGCCCGCTGTGGTGCTTGGAGGTGGGGCTGTTGGCGGACGAGGAGGTGAGCGAGCGGGTCCGAGGAAGTATAGAGAGGTACCTGGAGACCAACGCCAACGGGGAGGTCCGAGTGGGGATGCTATGGGAGGCACTGAAGGCGGTGGTGAGGGGAGAGCTGATCTCCATTAGGGCCCACAAGGAGCGGAGGGAGTGGGGGCAGAGGCTGGTGGGGGAGATGGTGAGGGTAGACAGGAGGTATGCGGAGGAGCCCGAGGAAGGATTGTTGAGGAAGAGGCTTAGCCTCCAGGCCGAATTCGACCTGGTGACCACCAGGAAGGTGGGGGTGCAGTGGAGGGAGGCCCGGGGGCGATTTACGAGTATGGGGAAAAGACAAGCCGGATGCTGGCACATCAGCGTCAGAAACGGGACGCAGCTAAGTTAAGGACAGGGGGGAGGGGGGGGGGAGTGGAGCTGGCATCACTGGGGGTCTTCAGGGACTTCTACGAGGAATTGTACCAATCCGAGCCCCCACGGGAGGAGGGAGGGATGGGCCGCTTCCTGGACTAATTGAGGTTTCCAAAGGTGGAAGAGGGACTGGTGGCGGGACTGGGGGCCCCGATTTGGCTGGAGGAGCTGATCAAAGGGATAGGAAGCATGCAGGCGGGGTAGGCACCGGGGCCGGACGGTTTCCCGGTCCAATTCCATAAAAAATAGATGGACCTGTTGGGCCCGCTGTTAGTTAGGACCTTCAATGAGGCAAGGGAGGGGGGGGCTTTGCCCCCGACGATGTCCCGGGCACTGATCTCCTTGATCCTGAAGCGGGACAAGGATCCCCTGCAGTGTGGGTCTTACAGACCAATTTCCTTGCTAAATGTAGATGCCAAGGTGCTGGCGAAGGTCTTAGCCTTGAGGATTGAGGATTGTGTGCTGCAGATAATCCATGAAGGCCAGACGGGGTTTGTGAAGGGAAGACAGTTGAACGCGAATGTGCGGAGGCTTTTGAACGTTATCGTGATGCCGGCGAGGGAGGGGGAGGCGGAGATAGTGGTCGCGATGGACGCTGAGAAAGCCTTCGATAGGGTAGAGTGGGGGTATCTGTGGGAGGTGCTGAAGAGGTTTGGGTTTGGGGAGGGGTTTGTCAGGTGGGTTAGGCTGTTGTATGAGGTCCCGATGGCGAGTGTGGCCACAAACAGGAGGAGGTCCGAGTGCTTTCGGTTGCACCGAGGGACGAGACGGGTGTCCCCTATCCCCCCTGCTCTTCGCACTGGCGATTGAACCCCTGGCTATGGCACTGAGGGAGTCAAGGAACTGGAGGGAGTTGGTGCGGGGTGGGGAGGAGCATTGGGTGTCACTTTATGCGGACGACCTGCTGCTGTATGTGGTGGACCCGGTGGGAGGAATGCCGGAGGTAATGAGGATTCTTAGGGAATTCAGGGACTTTTCGGGGTACAACCTCAACATGGGGAAGAGCGAGCTGTTCGTAGTTCATCCAGGGGTCCAGGAGAGGGGGATTGGCGAGCTCCCACTAAAAAAGGCGGAGAGGATTGTCATAGTCATAGAATTTACAGTGCCGAAGGAGGCCATTCGGCCCATTGAGTCTGCACCGGCTCTTGGAAAGAGCACCCCATCCAATGTGAACACCTCCACCCTATCCCCATAACCCAGTAACCCCACCCAACACTAAGGGCACTTTTGGACACTAAGGGCAATTTATCATGGCCAATCCACCTAACCTGCACATCTTTGGACTGTGGGAGGAAACCGGAGCACCCGGAGGAAACCCACGCACACACGGGGAGGATGTGCAGACTCCGCACAGACAGTGACCCAAGCCGGAATCAAACCTGGGACCCTGGAGCTGTGAAGCAACTGTGCTACCCACAATGCTACTGTGATGCCCTCTCCTATCTCTTATGACGCCAGGCAGAAGTTTCCACTACTGTCCTTGACCGGCCCTAACCTGACCCTGGTCATTCTTTTATTTCTCACATAAGAGTAAAAACCTTGGGGTTTTCCTTGATCCGACCCGCCAAGGACTTCTCATGCCCCCTCCTAGCTCTCCTAAGCCCTTTTTTAAGCTCATTCCTTGCTACCTTCTAACCCTCAAGCGACCCTACTGAACCTTGTTTTCTCATCCTTACATACGCTTCCTTTTTCCTCTTGACAAGACATTCAACCTCTTTTGTGAACCATGGTCCCCTCTCACGGCCATTTGCTCCCTGCCAGACAGGGACACACCTATCAAGGACACGCAGTATTTGTTCCTTGACCAAGCTCCACTTTTCATTTGTGCTTTTCCCTGACAGTTTCTGTTCCCATCTTATGCTTCCTAATTCTTGCCTAATCACATCATCATTAACCCTCCCACAATTATTTAAAAAAATAAAAAATTTTGTTAAAGGTTTTCATAAAATATCAACAACAAAATGAAAAAGAAACCCAACAGGGTTAAGTACAAAACACAGTCCAGAAAAACAACCCTCCATATCCCCCTCCCGCCCTGTACATAAATAATAAATTAACATTGACACCCTGACTTAATACAACAAGTATATCCAAAGCCTCAGACCCTCCAGTGTAAATAACAAAAACAAAAAAATAAAGTGACCCCCCCCCGCACCGAGTCCTGCCAGGAAGTCTAAGAACGGTTGCCACCGCCTAAAGAACCCTTGTACCAACCCTCTGAAGGCGAATTTCACCCTCTCCAACTTAATAAACCCCGCCATATCGTTGATCCAGGATTCCACGCTTGGCGGCCTCGCATCCTTCCACTGAAGAAGAATCCTTCGCCGGGCTACCAGGGATGCAAAGGCCAGAATTCCGGCATCTTTCTCCTCCTGCATTCCCGGCTCCTCTGCCGCCCCAAATATTGCGGGCCCCCAGCCCGGCTTGACCCTGGATCCTACCACCCTCGACACCGTCCTCGCTACGCCCTTCCAAAATTCCTGCAGCACTGGGCATGGCCAGAACATATGGGTGTGGTTTGCTGGGCTCCCTGAGCACCTAACACACCTGTCCTCAACCCAAAAAACCGACTCATCCTTGTCCCGGTGTGTGTGCCCTGTGCAGCACCTTAAACTGTATGAGACTGAGCCTCGCGCACGATGAGGAACAGTTCACCCGCCCCAGGGCGTCTGCCCACATCCCTGCCTCAATTTCCTCTCCCAACTCCTCCTCCCACTTACCTTTTACCTCCACCACCGAGGCCTCTTCCTCCTCCTGCATCACCTGGTAAGTTTCCGAGATCTTCCCCACTCCCACCCACACGCCCGAGAGCACCCTGTCCTATACGGTGTGTGGCCGTAGCCGCGGGAATTCCACCACCTGCCGTCTGGCAAACACCCTTACCTGTAAGTACCTGAAGATGTTCCCCAGGGGGAGCCCGTACGTCTCCTCCAGCTCACCCAGGCTCGCGAACTTCCCGCCCACAAACAGGTCCCCCAACTTTCGTATCCCTACCCTGTGCCACCCCGCAAACTCTCCACCTGTTCTTCCTGGGGAGAACCGGTGGTTCCCCCGTAATGGGGTCCCCACCGAGGCCCCCACTTTCCCCCTGTGCTGCCTCCACTGCCCCCAAATTTTGAGGGCAGCCACCACCACTGGGCTCGTGGTATACCTCCTTGGAGGGAGCGGCAGCAGTGCCGTTGCCGGCGCCCCCAGACTCGTACCCACACAAGGTGCCGTCTCCAGCCTCTCCCATGCGGCCCCCTCCCCCTCCATCACCCACTTGTGCACCATTGTCGCATTGGCGGCCCAGTAGTATCCACAGAGGTTGGGCAGCGCCAGTGCCCCCCTATCTCTCCTCCGCTCCAGGAACACCCTTCTCACCCTCGGAGTCTCTCGCGCCCACACAAACCCCATTAAACTCCTGTTAACCCGCCTGAAAAAAGCCTTCGGGATAAACACGGGGAGGCACTGGAACAGGAACGAAAACCTTGGGAGCACCGTCATTTTGATTGACTGCACCCTACCCGCCAAGGACAGCGGCAACGCGTCCCACCTCTTGAACTCCTCCTCCATTTGCTCCACCAGCCTTGTAAAGTTAAGCCTATGCAGGGCCCCCCAGCTCCTGGCCACCTGGACTCCCAGATACCTGAAGCTCGGGCAGCACGGTAGCATTGTGGCTGTCTAAAAACTTTTTTGGAGTTTTCTATAGGCCACGCATTAGTATCAGAGATGTGGAGGAACAGATTTTGGAAAGGTGCAGAAGTCACAGGGCAGTAGTCATGGGTGACGTTAACTTCCCAAACATTGAGTGGAAACTCTTTAGATCAAATAGTTTGGATGGGGTGGTGTTTGTGCAGTGTGTCCAGGAAGCTTTTCTAACACAGTATGTCGATTGTCCGACCAGAGGAGGGGCAATATTGGATTTAATACTTGGTAATGAACCAGGGCAAGTGATAGATCTGTTAGTGGGGGAGCATTTTGGAGATAGTGACCACAATTCTGTGACTTTCACTTTAGTAATGGAGAGGGATAGGTGCGTGCAACAGGGGAAGGTTTACAATTGGGGGAAGGGAAGGACACAAGTGAAATGTGGAACTTGTTCAAGGAACAGGTACTACGTGTCCTTGATATGTGTCAGATAATTAAAGGTGCTATATTTAAATGCGCGCAGTGTACGGAACAAGGTAGATGAGCTTGTGTCCCAGATTGTGACTGGCAGGTATGATGTGGTAGGCATCACCAAGACATGGTTGCAGGGGGTTGAGGACTGGCATTTAAACATCCAGGGATTCACAACCTATCGAAAAGACAGAGAGGTGGGCAGAGGGAGCGGGATTGCCTTGTTAATTAGGAATGAAATTAAATCAATAGCACTAAACGACATAGGGTCAGATGATGTGGAGTCTGTGTGGGTAGAGTTGAGGAACCACAAAGGCAAAAAAACCATAATGGGAGTTATTTACAGGCCTCCTAACAGTGGTCAGGACCGGGGGCACAAAATGCACCACGAAATAGAAAGTGAATGTCAGAAAGGCAAAGAACAAAGAACAAAGAAATGTACAGCACAGGAACAGGCCCTTCGGCCCTCCAAGCCCATGCCGACCATGCTGCCCGACTAAACTACAATCTTCTACACTTTCTGGGTCCGTATCCTTCTATTCCCATCCTATTCATATATTTGTCAAGATGCCCCTTAAATGTCCCTATCGTCCCTGCTTCCACTACCTCCTCCGGTAGCGAGTTCCAGGCACCCACTACCCTCTGCGTAAAAAACTTGCCTCATACATCTACTCTAAACCTTGCCCCTCTCACCTTAAACCTATGCCCCCTAGTAATTGACCCCTCTACCCTGGGGAAAAGCCTCTGACTATCCACTCTGTCTATGCCCCTCATAATTTTGCATAACTCTATCAGGTCTCCCCTCAACCTCCTTTGTTCCAGTGAGAACAAACCGAGTTTATTCAACCGCTCCTCATAGCTAATGCCCTCCATACCAGGCAACATTCTGGTAAATCTCTTCTGCACCCTCTCTAAAGCCTCCACATCCTTCTGGTAGTGTGGCGACCAGAATTGAACACAGTGATCATGGGGGACTTCAATATGCAGGTGGACTGGGTAAATAATGCTGCCAGTGGACCCAAGGAAAGGGAATTCATTGAATGTTTACTGGAGGGCTTTTTGGAACAGCTTGTGATGGAGCCCACGAGTGAACAGGCCATTCTGGGCTTAGTGTTATGTAATGAGCCAGACTTGATTAAAGATCTTAAAGTAAGGGAGCAGTTAGGAGGCAGTGATCAGAATATGGTAGAATTCAGCCTGCAATTTGAAAGAAAGAAGGTAGTATCAGATGTAAAGGTGTTACAGTTAAAAAGAGGTAACTACAGGGGCATTGAGGAGGAACTGATGAAAATCGACTGGGAGCAGAGCCTAGTGGGAAAGACAGTAGAACAGCAATGGCAGGAGTTTCTGGGAGTAATTGAGGACACAGTACAGAGGTTCATCCCCAAAAAAAGAAAGGTTATCAGTAGGGGGATTAGGCAGCCATGGCTGACAAAGGAAGTTAGGGAATGCATCAAAGCAAAAGAGAAAGTCTATAATGTGGCACAGAGTAGTGGGAAGTCAGAAGATTGGGAAGGCTACAAAAACAAACCGAGGATAACAAAGAGAGAAATAAGGAAAGAGAGAATCAAATATGAAGGTAGGCTAGCCAGTAACATTAGGAATGATAGTAAAAGTTTCTTTAAATACATTAAAAACAAACGGGAGGCAAAAGTTGACATTGGGCCGCTCCAAAATGACGCTGGTAATTTTGTGATGGGAGACAAGGAAATAGCTGAGGAACTAAATAAGTACTTTGCGTCAGTCTTCACAGTAGAAGACATGAGTAATATCCCAACAATTCCGGAGAGTCAGGGGGCAGAGTTGAATATGGTAGTCATCACAAAGGAGAAAGTGCTAGAGAAACTAAGAGGTGTAAAAATTGATAAATCTCCGGGCCCAGATGGGCTACATCCTAGAGTTCTAAAGGAGATAGCTGAAGAAATAGTGGAGGCGTTAGTTATGATCTTTCAAAAGTCACTGGAGTCAGGGAAAGTCCCAGAGGATTGGAAAATCACTGTTGTAACCCCCCTGTTCAAGAAGGGAACAAGGAAAAAGTTGGAAAATTATAGGCCAATTAGCCTAACCTCGGTTGTTGGCAAGTTTCTAGAATCCATTGGAAAGGATGAGATTTCTAAATTCTTGGAAGTGCAGGGTCGGATTAGGACAAGTCAGCATGGATTTAGTAAGGGGAGGTCGTGCCTGACAAACCTGTTAGAGTTCTTTGAAGAGATAACAAATAGGTTAGACCAAGGAGAGCCAATGGATGTTATCTATCTTGACTTCCAAAAGGCCTTTGATAAAGTGCCTCACGGGAGACTGCTGAGTAAAATAAGGGCACATGGTATTTGAGGCAAGGTACTAACATGGATTGACGATTGGCTGTCAGGCAAAAGGCAGAGAGTTGGGATAAAAGGTTATTTTTCGGAATGGCAACCGGAGGCGAGTGGTGTCCCGCAGGGTTCAGTGTTGGGGCCACAGCTGTTCTCTTTATATATTAACGATCTAGATGACGGGAGTGAGGGCATTCTGGCTAAGTTTGTTGATGATACAAAGATAGGTGGAGGGGCAGGAAGTATAGAGGAGGTGGGGAGGCTGCAGAAAGATTTAGACAGTTTAGGAGAGTGATCCAAGAAACGGCTGATGAAATTCAACGTGAGCAAGTGCGAGGTCTTGCATTTTGGAAAAAATAGAGGCATGGACTATTTTCTAAATGGTGACAAAATTCACAATGCTGCAGTGCAAAGGGACTTGGGAGTCCTAGTCCAGGATTCTCTAAAGGTAAACTTGCAGGTTGAGTACGTAATTAAGAAAGCAAATGCAATGTTGCCATTCATCTCAAGAGGCTTGGAATATAAAAGCAGGGAAAGCTTTATAAAGCATTAGTTAGGCCCCATTTAGAATACTGTGAGCAATTTTGGGCCCCACACCTCAGGAAGGACATACTGGCACTGGAGCGGGTCCAGCGGAGATTCACACGGATGATCCCAGGAATGGTAGGCCTAACATACGATGAACGTCTGAGGATCCTGGGATTATATTCATTGGAGTTTAGGAGGTTGAGGGGAGATCTAATAGAAACTTACAAGATAATGAATGGCTTAGATAGGGTGGATATAGGGAAGTTGTTTCCATTAGCAGGGGAGACTAGGACCCGGGGGCACAGCCTCAGAACAAAAGGGAGTCACTTTAGAACAGAGATGAGGAGAAATTTCTTCAGCCAGAGAGTTGTGGGTCTGTGGAATTCATTGCCACAGAGGGCGGTGGAGGCCGGGACATTGAGTGCCTTTGAGACAGAAGTTGATAAATTCTTGATTTCTCGAGGAATTAAGGACTATGGAGAGAGAGCGGGTAAATGGAGTTGAAATCAGCCATGATTGAATGGTGGAGTGGACTCGATGGGCCGAATGGCCTTACTTCCGCTCCTATGTCTTATGGTCTTATGTCCCTGTCAGTCAGGGAAGAGATGGTCGAGTGAGGGAACGATGGTTGACAAGAGAGGTTGAATGTCTTGTTAAGAGGAAAAAGGAGACTTATGTAAGGCTGAGGAAACAAGGAGAGGGCGTTGGAGGGATACAAGATAGCCAGGAGGGAACTGAAGAAAGGGATTAGGAGAGCTAAGAGAGGGCATGAACAATCTTTGGCATGTAGGATCAAGGAAAACCCCAAGGCCTTTTACACATATGTAAGAAATATGAGAATGACTAGAGCGAGGGTTGTTCCGATCAAGGACAGTAACGGGAGATTGTGTATTGAGTCTGAAGAGATAGGAGAGGTCTTGAACGAGTACTTTTCTTCTGTATTTACTAATGAAAGGAGCCATATAGTTGGAGAGGACAGTGTGAAACAGACTGGTAAGCTCAAGGAAATACTTGTTAGGAAGGAAGATGTGTTGGGCATTTTGAAAAACTTGCGGATAGACAAGTCCCCCGGGCCTGACGGGATATATATGGGAAGCAAGAGATGAAATTGCAGCGCCGTTGGCAATGCTCTTTTTGTCCTCACTGTCAACAGGGGTGGTACCAGGGGATTGGAGAGTGGTGAATGTCGTGCCCCTGTTCAAAAAAGGGAATAGGGATAACCCTGGGAATTACAGGCCAGTTAGTTTTACTTCGGTGGTAGGCAAAGTCATGGAAAAGGTACTGAAGGATAGGATTTCTGAGCATCTGGAAAGACAGTGCGTGTTTAGGGAGAGTCAGCATGGATTTGTGAGGGGTAGGTCTTGCCTTACAAGTCTTATTGAATTCTTTGAGGAGGTGACCAAGCATGTGGATGAAGGTAAAGTAGTGGATGTAGTGTACATGGATTTTAGTAAGGCATTTGATAAGGTTCCCCATGGTAGGCTTCTGCAGAAAGTAAGGAGGCATGGGATAGTGGGAAATTTGGCCAGTTGGATAACGAACTGATTAACCGATAGAAGTCAGAGAGTGGTGGTGGATGGCAAATATTCAGCCAGTATCCCAGTTACCAGTGGCATACCGCAGGGATCAGTTCTGGGTCCTCTGCTGTTTGTGATTTTCATTAATGACTTGGATGAGGGAGTTGAAGGGTGGGTCAGTAAATTTGCAGACGATACGAAGATTGGTGGAGTTGTGGATAGTGAGGAGGGCTGTTGTCGGCTGCAAAGAGACATAGATAGGATGCAGAGCTGGGCTGAGAAGTGGCAGATGGAGTTTAACCCTGAAAAGTGTGAGGTTGTCCATTTTGGAAGGACAAATGTGAATGCGGACTACAGGGTTAACGGTAGAGTTCTTGGCAATGTGGAGGAGCAGAGAGATCTTGGGGTCTATGTTCATACATCTTTGAAAGTTGCCACTCAAGTGGATAGAGCTGTGAAGAAGGCCTACGGTGTGCTAGCATTCATTAACAGAGGGATTGAACTTAAGAGCCGTGAGGTGATGATGCAGCTGTACAAAACTTTGGTACGGCAACATTCGGAGTACTGTGTACAGTTCTGGTCGCCTCATTTTAGGAAGGATGTGAAAGCTTTGGAAAAGGTGCAAAGAAGATTTACCAGGATGTTGCCTGGAATGGAGAGTAGGTCTTACGAGGAAAGGTTGAGGGTGCTAGGCCTTTTCTCATTAGAACGGAGAAGGATGAGGGGCGACTTGGTAGAGGTTTATAAGATGATCAGGGGAACAGATAGAGTAGACAGTCAGAGACTTTTTCCCCGGGTGGAACAAACCATTACAAGGGGACATAAATTTAAGGTGAAAGGTGGAAGATATAGGAGGGATATCAGAGGTAGGTTCTTTACCCAGAGAGTAGTGGGGGCATGGAATGCACCTCCTGTGCAAGTAGTTGAGTCGGGAACATTAGGGACCTTCAAGCAGCTATTGGATAGGCACATGGATTAAGGTAAAATGATATAGTGTAGATTTATTTGTTCTCAAGGGCAGCACGGTAGCATTGTGGATAGCACAATTGCTTCACAGCTCCAGGGTCCCAGGTTTGATTCCGGCTTGGGTCACTGTCTGTGCGGAGTCTGCACGTCCTCCCCGTGTCTGCGTGGGTTTCCTCCGGGTGCTCCGGTTTCCTCCCACAGTCCAAAGATGTGCAGGTTAGGTGAATTGGCCAATGATAAATTTAGCGTGTCCAATCCACCTAACTTGCACATCTTTGGGTTGTGGGGGTGAAACCCGCGCAGGCACTGGGAGAATGCGCAAACTCCACACGGACAGTGACCCAGGGCCGGGATTCGAACCCGGGTCCTCAGCACCGTAGGCAGCAATGCTAACCACTGTGCTGCCCTCGGTGGTCGATAAGTTCATGGAAAATGTCCTGAGGGATAGGATTAATGACCATGTGGAAAGATGCAGCTTAATCCGGGATTGTCAACAAGGATTCGTGAAGGGTCTTGCCTCACAAATTGGATTGAATTCTTTGAGGAGCTAAGTGTGCAGGAAGGATGTGGAAGAATTGGAAAGGGTGCAGCAGATATTTACCAGGATACTGCCTGGATTGGAGGGTAGGTTTATGAGGAAAGGTTGATGGAGCTAAAGCTTTTCTCATAGGAGCGAAGGAGGATGAGAGGCGACTTAATAGAGGGTTGCAAGATGATGAGGGGGATAGATAGAGCGGACGTTCAGAGACTATTTCCTCGGGAGGATGTAGCTGTTACAAGGGGGCATAACTATAATGTTTGGGGTGGGAGATATAGGAGGGATGTCCGAGGTAGTTTCTTTACTCAGAGAGTGGTTAGAGTGTGGGATGGACTGCCTGCTGTGATAGTGGAGTCGGACATTTAGGAACTTTCAAGCGGTTATTGGATAGGCACGTGGAGCACACCAGAATGACAGGGAGTGGGATAGCTTGATCTTGGTTTCGGACAAAGCCCGGCACAACATCAAGGGCCGAAGGGCCTGTTCTGTGCTGTACTGTTCTATGTTCTAACAACACCAGGTTCAAGTCCTACAGGTGGTGCTTCGAAACAAACCTTTTGGACTTTAACCTGGTGTTGGAAGGCTTCTTACTGTGCTCACCCTAGTCCAACGGTGGCATCTCCACATCATCTCTGTGATATATAACACATTTTACTGCTCAGTAACAGGTGTTGGAGAGTGTGCGAGTGTGTGTTTTATCCTCACTGTCTGTCTATCATATACAACATGTTTTGCTGCTCACTGCTCAGTTGCTGGAGTGTGTGAGTATGTGAGAGTGGCGAGAGTGTGTTTTACCCTCACTGTCCCCTGAGACATACAATGCATATTTAACTGCTTACTGCTCAGTGACTGGTGTGTGTGAGAGAGCATGAGTGTGTGTGAGAGATAGTGCCTGTATGAGAGTGTGAAGGTGTGATTTGCCCTCATTGTTTCGCCGTGATATATGATGCTTACTGGCGTGTGTGAGAGTGTGTGTGTGTGTATGAGTGGGTGCTTTATCCTCACTGTCACTCTATGATACATAACATATATTTTACTGCTTACTGCTCAGTTAATGGTGTATGAGTGTGTGTGTGAGTGCGAGAGTGTGTGAGATTCTCAGTGATGTCTAACACATTGTAATATTCAGTTAGTGTGTGTGAGAGAGAGAGTGTGAGCAGAAGTGTGTGTGTGGGTGTCAGTTTTCTCCTCACTGTCTCTGTGATATACCATATATTAGTGTCTGCTGCTCAGTTACTGATATGTTTGAGAGTGGGTGTGCGTGAGAGGGAGCGGGTGTGCGTGCGTGAGAGAGCGTGGGTGTGCGTGAGAGAGCGTGGGTGTGCGTGAGAGAGAGCGGGTGTGTGTGAGAGAGAGCGGGTGTGCGTGAGAGAGAGTGGGTGTGCGTGAGAGAGAGTGGGTGTGCGTGCATGAGGAGAGTGGGCGTGCGTGCGTGAGAGAGAGCGGGTGTGCGTGAGAGAGAGCGGGTGCGCGAGAGAGAGAGCGGGTGTGCGTGAGAGAGAGCATGTGTGCGTGAGAGAGAGCGGGTGTGCGTGAGAGAGAGCGGGTGTGCGTGAGAGAGAGTGTGTGCGTGAGAGAGAGTGTGAGTGAGTGAGTATTAACCTCACAGTCTCTCTGTGATATACAATTAATATATTCTTGATTAATGCTCAGTTATTGGTGTGAGAATCCCTGTGATATATACTGCATAGATAGTGCTTCCTGCTGAGTTACTTGTGAGTGAGCATGTGCATGAGAAAACGTGAGTGTGTGTTTTACCCTCACTGTCTATTTATGATATATGGCATATTTTACTGCTTCTTGCTCAGTTGTTGGTGTCTGAATGTGTGAGTGTGTTCTCCACGGTAGCTGTCTGTCTCTGTTATGGGTCAAGTGTTAGGGGGAAACTTAATTTGATTCCCTAACACTCTGTCTCTGTGCTTGCATTTGTAGCTGTCTGTCTCTGTTATGGGATTCTGGGTTTAATCTCTATCTGTAATATTATTTACAGATACACGAGAGGACAGGTAATCTCAGTCTGTCCACCTCTCTGATGTGCAAGATTTTACTGTGTTTTCTGTACTTGTCAATACCTGTTTTGTGAGTTAAGGGTGAACATTCTGTTCAGTGTTGATCCTCCATTATTACTTTTAGTGATAACATTGATATGTTAAATGATCTATTTCCATGTCTGTTTCATGAGAATGACACTGTACCATTATATCTGAGATTGTGTGAGATATTTGGATTGGAATTTTATATTTTGTTTTGGGAGGTGGCTCGGTAATTATATTTAATTATGATTAAATCGGCACTTTTCAATCAGCTGTACTATCCGACCTTTCACTTGTACCAAAGGTTCACAAATGGTGAGATAAAAGGATGGCCTTACAATTTGATAAGTGTCCTTTTGGAGAACAATTTAAATGAACAATTTTTCTGTTAATGCCTTATTCAAGTGCTTTGCTTCTGAAATATTTTAAACTAAGAAAGTTACAAAAAAGTGCAAATGGATACTTGCACATTGATTGCTGAATCTATAGCCTAATTAATACTATACTGCTTACTTTACAGATGAAACGCTGTTGTCAAAAGTTGATCCAACATTCCATGAGAGAGTAGGGGTGAATTGTGGAAAATTATCCCACCTGTCTTCTCGTATATCTGTAAATAATATTTACATTTTCTCCAGAAGTCCAGATTTACTTGAATTTCTTCAATTGGATAATGAGGACTGTTGGATTGGACATGTTCATCTGGGACTTGAGGTCTATGTGAGTCTGTCTGCTTCTGCTCTGTGACGGTGGAGCTGATGTTGTGTCTGTGTCTCTGCAATGTTGGATTAATATTGTACTTACAGTCAGTTAGAAGGAGACGGCTGCACATTACATAGAACATAGAACAATACAGCGCAGTACAGGCCCTTCGGCCCACAATGTTGCACCGAAACAAAAGCCATCTAACCTACACTATGCCATTATCATCCATATGTTTATCCAATAAACTTTTAAATGCCCTCAATGTTGGCGAGTTCACTACTGTAGCAGGTAGGGCATTCCACGGCCTCACTACTCTTTGCGTAAAGAACCTACCTCTGACCTCTATCTATTACCCCTCAGTTTAAAGTTATGTCCCCTCGTGCCAGCCATATCCATCCGCGGGAGAAGGCTCTCACTGTCCACCCTATCCAACCCCCTGATCATTTTGTATGCCTCTATTAAGTCTCCTCTTAACCTTCTTCTCTCCAACGAAAACAACCTCAAGTCCGTCAGCCTTTCCTCATAAGATTTTCCCTCCATACCAGGCAACATCCTGGTAAATCTCTTCTGCAGCCGCTCCAAAGCCTCCACGTCCTTCCTATAATGCGGTGACCAGAACTGTATGCAATACTCCAAATGCGGCCGGACCAGAGTTCTGTACAGCTGCAACATGACCTCCCGACTCCGGAACTCAATCCCTCTACCAATAAAGGCCAACACTCCATAGGCCTTCTTCCAGCTGCTCTCACGCCGCCGAAATCGACTGGGCTGCCCCTGCAAAGAAAAGTGCTTTTAAAGGTTGACTTACCTCCCAGCACCCTCCTTCCGCAATGCTCCCGCTGAAACTGACTAACCAGCTGCTCTCACGCCGCCGAAATCGACTGGCCTGCCCCTGCAAAGAGAAGTGCTTTTAAAGGTTGACTTACCTCCCAGCAACCTCCTTCCGCAATGCTCCCGCTGAAACTGACTAACCAGCTGCTCTCACGCCGCCGAAATCGACTGGCCTGCCCCTGCAAAGAGAAGTGCTTTTAAAGGTTGACTTACCTCCCAGCACCCTCCTTCCGCAATGCTCCCGCTGAAACTGACTAACCAGCTGCTCTCACGCCGCCGAAATCGACTGGGCTGCCCCTGCAAAGAGAAGTGCTTTTAAAGGTTGACTTACCTCCCAGCACCCTCCTTCCGCAATGCTCCCGCTGAAACTGACTAACCAGCTGCTCTCACGCCGCCGAAATCGACTGGCCTGCCCCTGCAAAGAGAAGTGCTTTTAAAGGTTGACTTACCTCCCAGCACCCTCCTTCCGCAATGCTCCCGCTGAAACTGACTAACCAGCTGCTCTCACGCCGCCGAAATCGACTGGCCTGCCCCTGCAAAGAGAAGTGCTTTTAAAGGTTGACTTACCTCCCAGCACCCTCCTTCCGCAATGCTCCCGCTGAAACTGACTAACCAGCTGCTCTCACGCCACCGAAATCGACTGGCCTGCCCCTGCAAAGAGAAGTGCTTTTAAAGGTTGACTTACCTCCCAGCACCCTCCTTCCGCAATGCTCCCGCTGAAACTGACTAACCAGCTGCTCTCACGCCGCCGAAATCGACTGGCCTGCCCCTGCAAAGAGAAGTGCTTTTAAAGGTTGACTTACCTCCCAGCACCCTCCTTCCGCAATGCTCCCGCTGAAACTGACTAACCAGCTGCTCTCACGCCGCCGAAATCGACTGGCCTGCCCCTGCAAAGAGAAGTGCTTTTAAAGGTTGACTTACCTCCCAGCACCCTCCTTCCGCAATGCTCCCGCTGAAACTGACTAACCAGCTGCTCTCACGCCGCCGAAATCGACTGGCCTGCCCCTGCAAAGAGAAGTGCTTTTAAAGGTTGACTTACCTCCCAGCACCCTCCTTCCGCAATGCTCCCGCTGAAACTGACTAACCAGCTGCTCTCACGCCGTCGAAATCGACTGGCCTGCCCCTGCAAAGAGAAGTGCTTTTAAAGGTTGACTTACCTCCCAGCACCCTCCTTCCGCAATGCTCCCGCTGAAACTGACTAACCAGCTGCTCTCACGCCGCCGAAATCGACTGGGCTGCCCCTGCAAAGAGAAGTGCTTTTAAAGGTTGACTTACCTCCCAGCACCCTCCTTCCGCAATGCTCCCGCTGAAACTGACTAACCAGCTGCTCTCACGCCGCCGAAATCGACTGGCCTGCCCCTGCAAAGAGAAGTGCTTTTAAAGGTTGACTTACCTCCCAGCACCCTCCTTCCGCAATGCTCCCGCTGAAACTGACTAACCAGCTGCTCTCACGCCGCCGAAATCGACTGGCCTGCCCCTGCAAAGAGAAGTGCTTTTAAAGGTTGACTTAACTCCCAGCACCCTCCTTCCGCAATGCTCCCGCTGAAACTGACTAACCAGCTGCTCTCACACCGCCGAAATCGACTGGCCTGCCCCTGCAAAGAGAAGTGCTTTTAAAGGTTGACTTACCTCCCAGCACCCTCCTTCCGCAATGCTCCCGCTGAAACTTTGTTTCTGGTAAGGTGGCAACCTGAATTGTGCACAATATTCCAAGTGCGTCCTTACCAAGGTTCTGTACAGCTGTAGCATGGCTTGCCAGTTTTTATACTTAATGCCCCGTCCAATGAAAGCTGGCATTTCGTCTGCTTTGTTGACAACCTTGTCCACTTCCGTTGCCACCTTCAAAGATCTGTGGACCTGCGTGCCCAGATCTCTCCGACTTTATATATTCCTAAGAGTTTTGCCATTTCTGGTATATTTCCCCTCTAGGTGAAACCTACCAAAATGCATTACCTCCCATTGGTCCAGATTAAACTCCATTTGCCGTTTATCTGCCCAAGTCTCCATCCTATGTATGTCCTGCTGTATCCTCTGACAATCCTCAACACTCTCTGCCACTCACACCAACCTTGGTGTCATCCATGAACTTTCACTCTCCAGACCTTATTTGGAAAGGCACATTCCTCATGGAGGTGAGTGACCGTTTTGGGTCCCCCCCCCAGCCACTTTGAGGGCAGCGTGTGTCGGCGTTGAGACTTCGGGAGTGCAGGAAGGATCTGCCGGGAGAGCCATGCTCACCACCAGCCAAGCTGGGGCTTGGTGCTTGTTTGAAAGTTCTGTTGATGAAATGATCTGCCAGATGCCTCTGAGAGTCCGCTCAGGGGAACCATCTGACATGATCCACCGTCTCTTCTTCCCTAAGGGCCTTGAGGACATTACGTGCAGACCACTGCTTGATCACCTTGTGGTCAAAGGTGTTTTCCTGAACAAATGTTTCCATTAGGGACAGGTGTTACGACACGGTCCAACTACCAGAGCATGCTGTGGCAATGAGGCCAGGTCCATTGTTCATAACACCGGGGACAGGTAGAACCTCAGTACGTAGTGACATTTGGTGTTTGTGTACAATCACGCACAGCTTGATGTAGCCACACACAAAGGTGGACATCAGGGGGAGGCCGGCCTTGGGTATGTTTCTCCCTCCATTATCCAGAGATTAGTACATGCTGTCCCTTCTGTTTGTATATGGGTCCCTGTGATCTCCAGATGAACTCGATGATGGCTCGGGTGACTGCTGCGCGCAAGACTGGGGAATGGGCCAGACCTGAGCCACTTCCAGCAACACCAAGATCTTTCCCATATAATTACTACAGTGCAGGAGGCCGTTCAGTCCATCGAGTCCACAGCGACTCTCTGAAAGAGCAAACCTACTCAGGCCCACTCCCTCGCAACTCCACACACCATACACACGCTTAGACACAAAGAGTTCATTTAGCATGGCCAATCCACCGAACCTGCGTATCTTTGACTGTGGGAGGAAACCCACACAGACACAGAATGTCAGGGTCAGAGTGAACCAGGGTCCCTGGCGCTGTGAGGCAGCAGTGCTGACCACTGTGCAGCCCATCATGTTGCAGTTTGTACGTGTTGTTCAGCGCGCTCTTTTCACTTCTGTTTGGAATATAAAATGTGGGTTGGAGCAGGCAGGAGGCGGAGCTGGATGATCAAAGACATTTCACTGCTCTGTCCGTCACTCGGTCTGCTCCCCGCCTCTCTCTCTCAGTCAGGTCGGGGCGGGCTGTATAATAAAGGAAAGAGCAGCAGCTCGTCTCTCATTCAGCAGCGATTTGACTGAACAAGCATCATGTCTGGTAGAGGGAAAGGCGGCAAAGGACTGGGTAAAGGCGGAGCAAAGCGGCACCGCAAAGTGCTTCGTGATAACATCCAGGGCATCACCAAACCAGCAATCCGCCGCCTGGCTCGCCGTGGCGGAGTCAAGCGCATCTCGGGTTTGATCTATGAGGAGACTCGCGGGGTGCTGAAGGTTTTCCTGGAGAATGTGATCAGGGACGCCGTCACCTATACTGAACACGCCAAGCGCAAGACCGTCACCGCCATGGATGTGGTTTACGCTCTCAAACGCCAGGGCCGCACTCTCTATGGATTCGGCGGCTGAGGAAATCCATTTGACAATTTAACAAAACCCAAAGGCTCTTTTAAGAGCCGCCCAAATCCTCACCTTGAGAGCACTGACCTGAGAATGGCAGCAGCAATAATATACCGAGCAGGTTTACGAGTAAGGAGGTAAAACAGACCAATATTTCCTATCATTGATTTCTCTTTTCACATTGCAAGGCGACATGAATCTGCTGTAGAGTCTGAATCACAAAAGCTTTCTCCGAAGTCAGACCTGTAACCGCACATAGTGAACACTGACATTGTAATGGGAGCGGGAATTAATTCTGAAACCGCGCAGACCCATTGCACATAAATGGTCAGTTTAGGAAAGCCTGCCGGCTAAAAACTGCCGTCCCCCGGTAAATACCAACAATCCAGGGGAAGCTCATTCCAGCCGGAAGCCTCTGGGAAATTCTCACAAACACGGCACTAAGCGGATCGAGAACAGGTCACCCTTTTTCTGATAAAGTGAGTGGCTCTGAAAAGAGCCTTTGTGTTATTAGATTAAAGAATGGTCGCTTCACTTCTTGCCGGCGCCAGCGCTGGTTTTCTTGGGCAGCAGCACGGCCTGGATATTAGGCAGCACCCCCACATTCACTTCGCTTCAGGAGGAATGGCGGTGCACACATTGCTGATTGGTTATCTGAACAACATTGTGGAGCCTGGCACAAACTGACCAATCAGATGTCTGTTTGAAGCACCAATCAGGAGACTCCACGGTGCGGAGGGCGGAAAGTTTGGGCGCCAAATGCTCAGATTCCAACCGAATATTTATTTCAAAGCTGAAAAGAGCGCGAAAAGATAAAAGAGATAAATTGAATGGACCGTAAAACATGTGAATAAATCATTTGAGTTTGGAGTATAAGATTGTTGGATTTTCTCTCTTTCCCGAGTCCAGTTTCCCTTTATCTGTCAGTTTCTCATTTCGGGTTTTCTCTCTAACAGAACAAACCCAAAATAAATTAAAGCAAAATAATGCGGATGCTGCAAATGTGAATTAAAGAGAAAATGCTGGATAAACTCAGCATGTCTGGGTGCATCTGTGGAGAGAAACGTTTAAGGTCTGTAGAAGGGACGTTTAGATCCGAAACGTCTCCACAGGTTTAATCCGGCTGCTGTTTAAAACGCTTTCAGCCATCGGCTGTGTCTAATTTATAGCCATCTGCAAACAGTAACATTTGTTCCCATTGTAGACTGCTCCCGCTTCCTCGGTGCTAAAAGTGGAGTGAGCAGTTTGGAGCTAGTGTCAGTATTGAAATGGAGTTTTCCCACCACCGGGGTGCTCCAAATAAACTGATCGATTATTGAGAGTAACCCTGAACATAAATGCAAAGGGAGGTTTTGGATTTCTATTCTCTCCAAATCCAGCTACAGCGCCGAGTATGAACGAGTCAGAGGCCAAAGCGTCACCGAGCAGTCACTAAATGATGGGACTTTGTAAACAAGACACAAAGATCGACAGGACGATAACTCGGCATTACACAGGATGTTGTTCTCGTGAAACGCTATTAAAACAGGTCTGGCTATTCATAATAGAAATAAACCAGTAATTTAAAATATGACGGTTTGGTTGCTTTCCAGAAGTTGTGGGTGGCTCTTAAAAGAGCCGTTGGGTTTGATGAGTTTGAGAACAGTTTTACTTGGAGCTGGTGTACTTGGTCACCGCCTTTGTCCCTTCCGACACGGCGTGTTTGGCCAGTTCCCCGGGCAGCAGCAGGCGCACGGCGGTCTGGATCTCCCGGGAGCTGATGGTGCTGCGCTTGTTGTAATGGGCCAGGCGGGAAGCCTCACCCGCGATGCGCTCGAAAATATCGTTGACGAACGAGTTCATGATGCTCATGGCCTTGGAGGAGATGCCGGTGTCGGGGTGAACCTGCTTCATCACTTTGTAGATGTAGATGGAGTAACTCTCCTTCCTCGACCTTCGCCGCTTCTTGCCGCCCTTTACTGCCGGTTTCTTAATGACTTTCTTGGCTCCCTTCTTGGAAGCTGGTTTCGATGTTGGTTTTTTCTCGTCAACCATCGTCAATATCACCCAGAAATAAAGCAAACCCCTTCCGAGCGCTGATTAAAAAGACAGAGCCTCACGTCTATGCTAATGAGGAATGGGGAAAGGAATGATTGTGATTGGACATTGTGAGAATGAGGACAGCCAGTTATGCTCTGGTCATTTGACTGGATAAAAAAACAGACCAATCAGAATTAGGATTTTCCACCAATCATAAACCTCAGATTACAATCATATTACAAACAGGAAATACATTTCAGAAAGAATGTCCCCAGTCCCAGTTTGTCAGTGTGTAAAGATCCACCGGGAAAAGTCACCTGGCTGTCGGTGAGAGGGACCCTTCAGCACAGAGGGACTGTGCGGGAGCGTGGGATTCCTTCAGGAACTGTGAGTGTCTTGTAATATGTGAGAATGTGGGATTTACTCACTCTCTGATACAGTGTGAGTGTGGGATTTACTCACTCTCTGATACAGTGTGTGAGTGTGGGATTTACTCACTCTCTGATACAGTGTAAATGTGGGATTTACTCACTCTCTGATACAGTGTGAATGTGGGATTTACTCACTCTCTGATACAGTGTGTGAGTGTGGGATTTACTCACTCTGATACAGTGTGAGTGTGGGATTTACTCACTCTCTGATACAGTGTGAATGTGGGATTTACTCACTCTCTGATACAGTGTGTGAGTGTGGGATTTACTCTCTGATACAGTGTGTGAGTGTGGGATTTACTCACTCTGATACTGTGTGTGAGTGTGGGATTTACTCACTCTCTGATACAATGTGTGAGTGTGGGATTTACTCCCTCTCTGATACAGTGTGAGAGTGTGGGATTTACTCCCTCTCTGATACAGTGTGAGAGTGTGGGATTTACTCACTCTCTGATACAGTGTGTGAGTGTGGGATTTACTCACTCTGATACTGTGTGTTAGTGTGGGATTTACTCACTGTGATACAGAGTGTGAGTGTGGGATTTCCTCACTCTCTGATACAATTTGTGAGTGTGGGATTTACTCACTCTCTGATACAGTGTGAGAGTGGGATTTACTCACTCTCTGATACAGTGTGAGTGTGAGATTTACTCACTCTCTGATACAGTGTGAGAGTGTGGGATTTACTCACTCTCTGATACAATGTGTGAGTGTGGGATTTACTCCCTCTCTGATACAGTGTGAGAGTGTGGGATTTACTCCCTCTCTGATACAGTGTGAGAGTGTGGGATTTACTCACTCTCTGATACAGTGTGTCAGTGTGGGATTTACTCACTCTGATACTGTGTGTTAGTGTGGGATTTACTCACTGTGATACAGAGTGTGAGTGTGGGATTCACTCACTCTCTGATACAGTGTGTGAATGTGGGATTTACTCACTCTCTGATACAGTGTGTGGGTGTGGGATTTACTCACTCTCTGATACAGTGTGTGAGTGTGGGATTTACTCACTCTCAGATACAGTGTGTGAATGTGGGATTTACTCACTCTCTGATACAGTGTGTGGGTGTGGGATTTACTCACTCTCTGATACAGTGTGTGAGTGTGGGATTTACTCACTCTCTGATACAGTGTGTGGGTGTGGAATTTACTCTCTCTCTGATACAGTGTGTGGGTGTGGGATTTACTCACTCTCTGATACAGTGTGAGAGTGTGGGATTTACTCACTCTCTGATACAGTGTGAGAGTGTGGGATTTACTCACTCTCTGAAACAGTGTGAGAGTGTGGGATTTACTCACTCTCTGATACAGTGTGAGAGTGTGGGATTTACTCACTCTCTGATACAGTGTGAGAGTGTGGGATTTACTCACTCTCTGATACAGTGTGTGAGAGTGTGGGATTTACTCACTCTCTGATACAGTTTGTGAGTGTGGGATTTACTCCCTCTCTGATACAGTGTGAGAGTGTGGGATTTACTCACTCTCTGATACAGTGTGAGAGTGTGGGATTTCTTCACTCTCTGATGTAGTGTGAGAGTGTGGGATTTACTCCCTCTCTGATACAGTGTGAGAGTGTGGGATTTACTCACTCTCTGATACAGTGTGAGAGTGTGGGATTTACTCACTCTCTGATACTGTGTGTGAGAGTGCAATTTACTCACTCTCTAACACAGTGTCTCAGTGTGGGATTTATTCGCTCTGTGATACAGTGTGAGAGTGTGGGATTTACTCACTCTGATACAGTGTGTGAGTGTGGGATTTACTCACTCTGATACAGTGTGTGAGTGTCGGATTTACTCACTCTCTGATACAGTGTGTGAGTGTGGGATTTACTCCCTCTCTGATACAGTGTGTGAGTGTGGGATTTACTCACTCTCTGATACAGTGTGTGAGTGTGGGATTTACTCACTCTGATACTGTGTGTGAGTGTGGGATTTACTCACTCTCTGATACAGTTTGTGAGTGTGGGATTTACTCACTCTCTGATACTGTGTGAGAGTGTGGTATTTCTTCACTCTCTGATGTAGTGTGCGAGTGTGGAATACACTTATGCTCTGATATAGTGTGTGAGTGTGGGATTTACTCACTCTCTGATACAGTGTGTGAGTGTGGGATTTACTCACTCTCAGATACAGTTGTGAGTGTGGGATTTACTCACTCTCTGATACAGTGTGTGAGTGTGGGATTTACTCACTCTCAGATACAGTTGTGAGTGTGGGATTTACTCACTCTCTGATACAGTGTGTGAGAGTGCGATTTACTCACTCTCTGATACAGTGTGTGAGTGTGGGATTTACTCGCTCTGTGATACAGTGTGAGAGTGTGAGATTTACTCACTCCCTGATACAGTGTGTGAGTGTGGGATTTACTCACTCTCTGATACAGTGTGTGTGGGATTTACTCACTCTCTGATCCTGTGTGAGTGTGGGATTTACTCATTCTCTGACACAGTGTGTGTGGGGGGGGATGTACTCAGACTTTGACACAGTATGTGAGTGTGGGATTTACTCACTCTCCAATAGTGTGTGAGTGTGGGATTTACTCCCTCTCTGATACAGTGTGTGAGTGTGGGATTTACTCACTCTCTGATACAGTGTGTGAGTGTGGGATTTACTCACTCTGATACTGTGTGTTAGTGTGGGATTTACTCACTGTGATACAGAGTGTGAGTGTGGGATTCACTCACTCTCTGATACAGTGTGTGAATGTGGGATTTACTCACTCTCTGATACAGTGTGTGGGTGTGGGATTTACTCACTCTCTGATACAGTGTGTGAGTGTGGGATTTACTCACTCTCAGATACAGTGTGTGAATGTGGGATTTACTCACTCTCTGATACAGTGTGTGGGTGTGGGATTTACTCACTCTCTGATACAGTGTGTGAGTGTGGGATTTACTCACTCTCTGATACAGTGTGTGGGTGTGGAATTTACTCTCTCTCTGATACAGTGTGTGGGTGTGGGATTTACTCACTCTCTGATACAGTGTGAGAGTGTGGGATTTACTCACTCTCTGATACAGTGTGAGAGTGTGGGATTTACTCACTCTCTGAAACAGTGTGAGAGTGTGGGATTTACTCACTCTCTGATACAGTGTGAGAGTGTGGGATTTACTCACTCTCTGATACAGTGTGAGAGTGTGGGATTTACTCACTCTCTGATACAGTGTGTGAGAGTGTGGGATTTACTCACTCTCTGATACAGTTTGTGAGTGTGGGATTTACTCCCTCTCTGATACAGTGTGTGAGTGTGGGATTTACTCCCTCTCTGATACAGTGTGTGAGTGTGGGATTTACTCACTCTCTGATACAGTGTGTGAGTGTGGGATTTACTCACTCTGATACTGTGTGTGAGTGTGGGATTTACTCACTCTCTGATACAGTTTGTGAGTGTGGGATTTACTCACTCTCTGATACTGTGTGAGAGTGTGGTATTTCTTCACTCTCTGATGTAGTGTGCGAGTGTGGAATACACTTATGCTCTGATATAGTGTGTGAGTGTGGGATTTACTCACTCTCTGATACAGTGTGTGAGTGTGGGATTTACTCACTCTCAGATACAGTTGTGAGTGTGGGATTTACTCACTCTCTGATACAGTGTGTGAGTGTGGGATTTACTCACTCTCAGATACAGTTGTGAGTGTGGGATTTACTCACTCTCTGATACAGTGTGTGAGAGTGCGATTTACTCACTCTCTGATACAGTGTGTGAGTGTGGGATTTACTCGCCCTGTGATACAGTGTGAGAGTGTGAGATTTACTCACTCCCTGATACAGTGTGTGAGTGTGGGATTTACTCACTCTCTGATACAGTGTGTGTGGGATTTACTCACTCTCTGATCCTGTGTGAGTGTGGGATTTACTCATTCTCTGACACAGTGTGTGTGGGGGGGGATGTACTCAGACTTTGACACAGTATGTGAGTGTGGGATTTACTCACTCTCCAATAGTGTGTGAGTGTGGGATTTACTCACTCTGACACAGTGAGTGTGGAATTTACTCACTCACGGGTACATTGTGAGTGTGTGATTTACTGACTCTCTGATACAGGGTGTGAGTGTGGGATTTACTCACTCTCTGATAAAGTGTGAGAGTGTGGGATTTACTCACTCTCTGACACAGTGTGTGTGTGTGGGATTTACTCACTCTCTGATACAGTGTGTGAGTGTGGGATTTACTCACTCTCTGATACAGTGTGTGAGTGTGGGATTTACTCACTCTCTGATACAGTGTGAGAGTGTGGGATTTACTCACTCTCTGATACAGTGTGAGAGTGTGGGATTTACTCACTCTCTGATACAGTGTGAGAGTGTGGGATTTACTCACTCTCTGATACAGTTTGAGAGTGTGGGATTTACTCACTCTCTGATACAATGTGTGAGTGTGGGATTTACTCCCTCTCTGATACAGTGTGAGAGTGTGGGATTTACTCCCTCTCTGATACAGTGTGAGAGTGTGGGATTTACTCACTCTCTGATACAGTGTGTCAGTGTGGGATTGACTCACTCTGATACTGTGTGTTAGTGTGGGATTTACTCACTGTGATACAGAGTGTGAGTGTGGGATTCACTCACTCTCTGATACAGTGTGTGAATGTGGGATTTACTCACTCTCTGATACAGTGTGTGGGTGTGGGATTTACTCACTCTCTGATACAGTGTGTGAGTGTGGGATTTACTCACTCTCAGATACAGTGTGTGAATGTGGGATTTACTCACTCTCTGATACAGTGTGTGGGTGTGTGATTTACTCACTCTCTGATACAGTGTGAGAGTGTGGGATTTACTCACTCTCTGATACAGTGTGTGGGTGTGGAATTTACTCTCTCTCTGATACAGTGTGAGGGTGTGGGATTTACTCACTCTCTGATACAGTGTGAGAGTGTGGGATTTACTCACTCTCTGATACAGTGTGAGAGTGTGGGATTTACTCACTCTCTGAAACAGTGTGAGAGTGTGGGATTTATTCACTCTCTGATACAGTGTGAGAGTGTGGGATTTACTCACTCTCTGATACAGTGTGAGAGTGTGGGATTTACTCACTCTCTGATACAGTGTGTGAGAGTGTGGGATTTACTCACTCTCTGATACAGTTTGTGAGTGTGGGATTTACTCCCTCTCTGATACAGTGTGAGAGTGTGGGATTTACTCACTCTCTGATACAGTGTGAGAGTGTGGGATTTCTTCACTCTCTGATGTAGTGTGAGAGTGTGGGATTTACTCCCTCTCTGATACAGTGTGAGAGTGTGGGATTTACTCACTCTCTGATACAGTGTGAGAGTGTGGGATTTACTCACTCTCTGATACTGTGTGTGAGAGTGCAATTTACTCACTCTCTAACACAGTGTCTGAGTGTGGGATTTATTCGCTCTGTGATACAGTGTGAGAGTGTGGGATTTACTCACTCTGATACAGTGTGTGAGTGTGGGATTTACTCACTCTGATACAGTGTGTGAGTGTCGGATTTACTCACTCTCTGATACAGTGTGTGAGTGTGGGATTTACTCCCTCTCTGATACAGTGTGTGAGTGTGGGATTTACTCACTCTCTGATACAGTGTGTGAGTGTGGGATTTACTCACTCTGATACTGTGTGTGAGTGTGGGATTTACTCACTCTCCGATACAGTTTGTGAGTGTGGGATTTACTCACTCTCTGATACTGTGTGAGAGTGTGGTATTTCTTCACTCTCTGATGTAGTGTGCGAGTGTGGAATACACTTATGCTCTGATATAGTGTGTGAGTGTGGGATTTACTCACTCTCTGATACAGTGTGTGAGTGTGGGATTTACTCACTCTCAGATACAGTTGTGAGTGTGGGATTTACTCACTCTCTGATACAGTGTGTGAGTGTGGGATTTACTCACTCTCAGATACAGTTGTGAGTGTGGGATTTACTCACTCTCTGATACAGTGTGTGAGAGTGCGATTTACTCACTCTCTGATACAGTGTGTGAGTGTGGGATTTACTCGCTCTGTGATACAGTGTGAGAGTGTGAGATTTACTCACTCCCTGATACAGTGTATGAGTGTGGGATTTACTCACTCTCTGATACAGTGTGTGTGGGATTTACTCACTCTCTGATCCTGTGTGAGTGTGGGATTTACTCATTCTCTGACACAATGTGTGTGGGGGGGGATGTACTCAGACTTTGACACAGTGTGTGAGTGTGGGATTTACTCACTCTCCAATAGTGTGTGAGTGTGGGATTTACTCACTCTGACACAGTGAGTGTGGAATTTACTCACTCACGGGTACATTGTGAGTGTGTGATTTACTGACTCTCTGATACAGGGTGTGAGTGTGGGATTTACTCACTCTCTGATAAAGTGTGAGAGTGTGGGATTTACTCACTCTCTGACACAGTGTGTGTGTGTGGGATTTACTCACTCTCTGATACAGTGTGTGTGTGTGGGATTTACTCACTCTCTGATACAGTGTGTGAGTGTGGGATTTACTCACTCTCTGATACAGTGTGAGAGTGTGGGATTTACTCACTCTCTGATACAGTGTGTGTGTGTGGGATTTACTCACTCTCTGATACAGTGTGAGAGTGTGGGATTTACTCACTCTCTGATACAGAGTGTGAGTGTGGGATTTACTCACTCTCTGATACAATGTGTGAGTGTGGGATTTACTCACTCTCTGATACAGTGTGTGAGTGTGGGATTTACTCACTCTCTGATACAGTGTGTAGTGTGGGATTTACTCACTCTCTGATACAGTGTGTGAGTGTGGGATTTACTCACTGTCTGATACAGAGTGTGAGTGTGGGATTTACTCACTCTCTGATACAGTGTGTGAATGTGGGATTTACTCACTCTCTGATACAGTGTGTGAGTGTGGGATTTACTCACTGTCTGATACAGTGTGGGATTTACTCACTCTCTGATACAGTGTGTGTGTGGGATTTACTCACTCTCTGATACAGTGTGTGTGTGAGTATTACTCTAGCTAAGGCCTAACCAATGTTTTATACAGTTCCAGCATAACCTGCCTTTTCTTAAAGTCTGTGCCTCGGCGAATAGAGACAAGGATACCATAGGCCCGGGGTTGTCAAGCTCAGGGTCGTGACCTTTGGGTGGATCTCCGGAAGGTTTCAGGAGGGTGGTAGTTATCCAGATCGCGGAAGGAATGGCCAATGGTCACGACTAGTGTTTACAAATGCCAACCATGATGGACGTTTGAGATTGTCGGCCATTCCGCGCATGCGTCTCTTATCAAGCAGTGCGCAGGCCTGGAGCCCAGCAAGTTGGACTGGCTCCTCCTGATGTCAGTGCGCTGTCCCGGGCCTGTTTTGTTCAGCAAATTCTGGAGTCCTCCCACCGGGGGCGGCGTCAGCGAGCAGGTCACATGCCCCGTACGCTGACATCACGTGTTCTGGGCCCGAGAGAGATTCCTCCATTTTGCAGCTGCCAGCAGTGCTGGAGTGAACTCCAGGGCCTCTGGTGAACAACCCATGAAGAAGCTGAAAACAGGAACAAAGCAGCACAATGATGAGTATTTGAGGGGTGGGTTTATAAATTGTGCCACTGCAATCAGGAGTCAAATTTCATGGGTGTTACATGCAGGGAATTACTGGCAAATGAAAGTTTAAAACCCTCAAATTGTCAAAGACATTTGAAGAGTAAGCATGGCGAGTTCCAGGACAAACCTCTGTATTTTTTTCAACGGATGCAGTGAGATCTTAAATCATCAGCTGGAGTCATTATCAGAAATGTAACATTGAATAACAAAGCAAGTGAGATCGTGGGGACCAATCAGGCTCACCTGTCACATTAAAGGCAAGTGAAAATGGTGGGTGTGTGTGTGAGAGAGTGGGTGTGTGTGTGAGAGAGTGGGTGTGTGTGTGAGAGAGTGGGTGGGTGTGAGAGAGAGTGGGTGGGTGTGAGAGAGAGTGGGTGGGTGTGAGAGAGAGTGTGTGTGTGTGAGAGAGAGTGGGTGTGTGTGAGAGAGAGTGGGTGTGTGTGAGAGAGAGTGGGTGTGTGAGAGAGAGAGTGGGTGTGTGAGAGAGTGAGTGGGTGTGTGTGAGAGAATGTGTGTGTGTGTGAGAGAATGTGTGTGTGAGAGAGAGAGTGGGTGTGTGTGAGAGAGAGTGGTGTGTGTGAGAGAGAGTGGGTGTGTGCGAGAGAATGTGTGTGTGTGTGAGAGAATGTGTGTGTAAGAGAGAGTGGGTGTGTGTGAGAGAGAGTGGGTGTGTGTGAGAGAGAGTGGGTGTGTGTGAGAGAGAGTGGGTGTCTGTGTGAGAGAGTGGGTGTGTGTGCGAGAGAGAATGTGTGTGTGTGAGAGAGTGGGTGTGTGTGAGAGAGTGGGTGTGTGTGAGAGAGTGTGGGAGGATGTGAGAGAGAGTGGGCGTGTGTGAGAGAGAGTGGGTGTGTGAGAGAGACAGTGTGTGTGTGTGAGAGAGAGTGGGTGCGTGTGAAAGAGATTGGGTGTGTGAGAGAGAGAGAGAGTGGGTGTGTGAGAGAGAGTGGGTGTGTGAGAGAGTGGGTGCGTGTGAGAGAGAGTGGGTGCATGTGAGAGAGAGTGGGTGCATGTGAGAGAGAGTGGGTGTGTGTGAGAGAGAGTGGGTGTGTGTGAGAGAGAGTGGGTGTGTGTGAGAGAGAGTATGTGTGTGTGAGAGAGAGTGGATGTGTGTGTGAGTGTGTTTGTGAGAGAGTGTGTGTGTGTGCGAGTGCATGTGTGTGAGAGAGAGTGGGTGTGAGAGAGAGTGTGTGTGTGTGAGAGAGAGTGTGTGTGTGTGAGAGAGAGTGTGTGTGTGTGAGAGAGAGTGGGTGTGTGTGAGAGAGAGTGGGTGTGTGAGAGAGAGTGTGTGTGTGCGAGAGAGTTGGTGTGTGAGAGAGAGAGTGGATGTGTGTGTGAGAGAGAGTGGGTGTGTGTGAGAGAGTGCGTGTGTGAGCGAGTGAGCCTCTGTATTTTACATTGTCACTCTTTGATATGCAACACATATTTTACTCTTGCTGCTCTGTTACTGGGGTGTGTGTGTGTGTGAGAGAGAGAGTGTGTTTTAACATCACGGTCTCTGTGATATATGATGCATATTTTACTGCTTACTGCTCAGTTACTGTTGTGTCAAAGAGTGTGAGAATATCAAAGTTTGTGAATATGTGAGTGTGTGTGAGGAAGTGTGTGCGAGGGAATGTGTCACTATGTCTGCAAGAGTGTCTGAGTGTGAGAAATAGTCTGCGTGAGTGTGTGTGTGTTTTACCTTCATTGTCTCTGTGATATTTCACACATATTTTACTGCTCAGTTACTGGTGTGCGAGTGTGTTTATCCTCACTGTCTGGCTATCATATATAATATATTTTACTGCTTACTGCTCAGTTACTTAAGTGTGAGAGTGGCGAGAGTGTGTTTTACCCTCACTGTCCCTCTGCGATATATAACACATATTTAACTGCTTACTGCTCAGTGACTGGTGTGTCCATGTGTGAGGCAGTCTGAGAGAGAGGGACTAGGAGTGTGAGAGAATGAGTGTGAGTGAGTGTGTGTGAGAGTTAGTGTTTGCCAGAGAAATAGTGAGTGTGTGTCACACTGTCTCTCATTGTCCCTCTGTGATATATAAAGCATATTTTACCGCTCAGTTACTGGTGTGTGTGTGTGAAGAGAGAGTGTATGAGTGTGTGTGAGAGAGAATGTGTGAGAGAGTGAAATACGAGTTATATAGCACAGAGACAGTGAGGGTAAACACACTCACACTCTCTCTCACACACCAGTAACTGAGCAATAAGCAGTAGAATATAGAATATTCAATATATATCACAGAGAGACAGTGGTTACTATCACAGAGGTTACTACACACACTCATAGGTCGATTGTCCCGAAAGACGTGCTGTTAGGTAATTTGGACATTCTGAATTCTCCCTCACTGTAACTAAACAGGTGCCAGAATGTGGCGACTGGGGGCTTTTCCAGGAACTTCACTGCAGTGTTAATGTAAGTCTACTTGTGACAATAAAGATTATTATAAGATAGAGTCATAGTCTATCTATGACTCTATCTGTGTGTATGTGTTAACCTCACTGTCTCTCTGTGATATATAATGACTATTTTACTGCTTACTGCTGTGTGGGTGTGTGAGTGTGACAGTGTGTTTGTGAATGAGACAGTGTGTTTGGGAGTGTGTGTTTGAGTGAGAAAGTGTGTTTGGGAGTGTGTGTGTGAGTGAGACAGTGTGTGTGTGAGTGTGTGTGTGAGTGAGACAGTGTGTTTGGGAGTGTGTTTGTGAGTGAGACAGTGTGTTTGTGAGTGAGACAGTGTGTTTGGGAGTGTGTGTGTGAGTGAGACAGTGTGTTTGTGAGTGAGACAGTGTGTTTGTGAGTGAGACAGTGTGTTTGGGAGTGTGTGTGTGAGTGAGACAGTGTGTTTGTGAGTGAGACAGTGTGTTTGGGAGTGTGTGTGTGAGTGAGACAGTGTGTTTGGGAGTGTGTGTGTGAGTGAGACAGTGTGTTTGAGAGTGTGTGTGTGAGTGAGACAGTGTGTGTGTGAGTGTGTGTGTGAGTGAGACAGTGTGTTTGGGAGTGTGTTTGTGAGTGAGACAGTGTGTTTGTGAGTGAGACAGTGTGTTTGGGAGTGTGTGTGTGAGTGAGACAGTGTGTGTGTGAGTGAGACAGTGTGTTTGGGAGTGTGTTTGTGAGTGAGACAGTGTGTTTGGGAGTGTGTTTGTTAGTGAGACAGTGTGTTTGGGAGTGTGTGTGTGAGTGAGACAGTGTGTTTGGGAGTGAGACAGTGTGTTTGGGAGTGTGTGTGTGAGTGAGACAGTGTGTTTGGGAGTGTGTGTGTGAGTGAGACAGTGTGTTTGGGAGTGTGTGTGTGAGTGAGACAGTGTGTTTGGGAGTGTGTGTGTGAGTGAGACTGTGTTTGGGAGTGAGTGTGAGTGAGACAGTGTGTTTGGGAGTGTGTGTGTGAGTGAGACAGTGTGTGTGTGAGTGTGTGTGTGAGCGAGACAGTGTGTTTGGGAGTGTGTGTGTGAGTGAGACAGTGTGTTTGGGAGTGTGTGTGTGAGTGAGACAGTGTGTTTGGGAGTGTGTGTGTGAGTGAGACAGTGTGTTTGGGAGTGTGTGTGTGAGTGAGAGTGTGTTTGGGAGTGTGTGTTTGAGTGAGACAGTGTGTTTGGGAGTGTGTGTGTGAGTGAGACAGTGTGTTTGGGAGTGTCTGTGTGAGACAGTGTGTTTGGGAGTGTGTGCATGAGTGAGACAGTGTGTTTGGGAGTGTGTGTGTGAGTGAGACAGTGTGTTTGGGAGTGTGTGTGTGAGTGAGACAGTGTGTTTGGGAGTGTGTGTGTGAGTGAGACAGTGTGTTTGGGAGTGTGTGTGTGAGTGAGACAGTGTTTTTGGGAGTGTGTGTGTGAGTGAGACAGTGTGTCTGGGAGTGTGTGTGTGAGTGAGACAGTGTGTTTGGGAGTGTGTGTGTGAGTGAGACAGTGTGTTTGGGAGTGTGTGTGTGAGTGAGACAGTGTGTTTGGGACACAGTGATAACACGTGTAACACTGGCACTCGCTGTGAACACTGGACACAGTGATAAGACGTGTAACACTGGCCCTCACTGTGAACACTGTACACAGTGATAGCACGTGTAACACTGGCACTCACTGTGAACACTGGACACGGTGATAACACGTGTAACACTGGCTCTCGCTGTGAACACAGGTGCCGTGTTGTGGGTGAAACGGTCACTGTCCCTCCTCCACACAGAAAGTCCAGGTCTATCAGATCATCTTTATTTTTAAAATTTGCTGTTTGGATCAGAATGGTCAGAATCTGTGTCACTGTGAAAATCTCCACTCTCAGAGGGGTGGGATTATTCTTTAACTGGGGGTCCCTGCTTGTTGAGTTTGGGGTTCAGTGTTACCGGGCAGTGCAGGAGGATAACATTAAACCGGAAAATCTCCACTGATAGAGAGGAAATCAATTGTATTTTCACCTTCAAGGAAGGTGTGTCATCAATGAATTTAGATTTTAAAATATGACTGGCTGCTGCCGGGTATTTAGGTAATCAGAAAATAGGGAGCAGAAAACTCAGAGAGTTGAACAGTAATTAAGACACGGGTTGGGAAACAAGTGTTGAGAAGAGGGAGAATTCGGCCCTGGGAAATGTCATTTCCAGACCTTGTGTGTGGATGTGAATATTGTGGAAGAGAGAGTGTGTGAAAGGGGCGGGCCAAACAGGAGAAACCAACTGTGTTTGTGTGTCCGCTCTGACCAGGAGATCTCCCAATCCCTCTGTGACTCAATGGAAATATTTTTCATTCAAACAATCCCCCTGTTCCCCATCTACTTTTCCAAGTTGGATTTCAGGGCAGTTTCGATGCTGCTTTCCAGATTTCTGTGGAAAGGTTGGGAAAATGAGAGTGATCGGGTGAGAGAGCGCGAACAGTGCATCAGTAAAACGGGTTGAAATGCAAAATGGAGCCTTCAAATCGCGTGAAACCTTTTCTACAGCAAACATTCGGGTGTGAGAGACAGGAAGGAATTATCCTGGGACACTGTGGAGCTGGAATTTGAGTGGAATTGGAGAGTTTGGGACGAGAGAAAAACACAGAGAGGCAGCAGCAGCCTGGAGCTGAGAGCAGGTTGTCTCCGCCCCGTCCGCTCGCTGCCTTTAAGTTGCTCAGTGCCGCCACCAGAGGCTTCATTTCTCACCCACATTGACGGAGAGATTTTGTGCAGAGTCTCGGACATGAGCGACAGTGCAGCCGCCGAAACGGCTCCTCCAGCCGCCACCCCAGTCAAGGCTGTCAAGAAGCAGAAGGCGGTTCCCCGGAAGAAACAAGAAGGTCCCGGGCTGGGCGAGCTGATCCTCCAGATTGTGGCGGAAAGCGGCGATCGCAAGGGGATTTCCTTACAGGCCATAAAGAAGGCGCTGCGGAGCAAAGGGGTCGATGTGGATAAACGGGGGGCCCAGATCAAGCAAAGTGTCAGGAGGAGTGTGGACAACGGCAGCTTGGCTCAGGTCAAGGGCACGGGCGCCTCCGGCTCCTTCAAGATCGTTAAGAAGACAACCGGGGGGAAAGTGAGAAAGACCGGAGCAGGCGAGAAACCTTCAGTGAAGAAACCAGCAGCCAAGAAATCTCTCAAGAAACCAGCAGCCAAGAAATCTCTCAAAAAACCAGCAGCCAAGAAATCTCCCAAGAAACCAGCAGCCAAGAAATCTCCCAAGAAACCAGCAGCCAAGAAATCTCCCAAGAAACCAGCAGCCAAGAAGGCGGCAACTCCCAAAAAGAGCGCGAAGAAAGCAGCCCCGAAGAAAAAGTCACTTGTGAAAAAGACCACGGGCAGAATAAATCCGATCCAATCGAGGGCCAAGCCCAAAGTGAAATCAGCAGCGGCTAAGAAACCAGCAAAGAAGTGAAAGAAGGCGAGCAAATTGTAAACCTCTGAACCCAAAGGCTCTTCTCAGAGCCACCCACATCTCTCAGGAAAGAGCTGACCCCCCCGACCAATGAATCGCTGTCCCGGTGCTGGGAGCAGATTTCAGACAGAAATGTCAATCCAGTATTGCCGCTCACTCGCTGACATGCTCTGCACCGGGCCTCTTCCCCCCACTCTGCACTAAAACACAGGGATGTTGCTGCCTCTTCCTAAACGGGGATGTGTCCGGGGGAACAGTCACAGTTTGTGTTAGTTTCATTATTCACAGATTCAGGGGAGAGTCTGTAAAAGAGGTAACAGGGCGGAGAAATCCCGCCTCACAACATAAACACTTTATATCAGCTGGAAGGGGTGTTAGTAAAATTCCCAACCCGTCTGGGAGAGGAGTTGTGGGGATGCAATCGGAGCTGGGGTTGAAATGGGAGCAGACAGTTCGGCAGGTTCTCGAAAGGAGTGAACTGAGGCGGGAATATTACTGACACGTCTGGATTTAATAGATCCGCGTTTCTAACTCGCTGCTGTCTGATGTTGCAGCTTGTACGTGTTGTTCAGCGCCCTCTTTTCACTTCTGTTTGGAATATAAAATGTGGGTTGGAGCAGGCAGGAGGAGGAGCTGGATGATCAAAGACATTTCACTGCTCTGTCTGTCACTCAGTCCGCTCCCCGCCTCTCTCCCTGACTCAGTCAGGTCGGGGCGGACTGGATAATAAAGGAATGTAAGGACTTGGTTTCACGCGTCATAAATGAGATACCACGATTTTGTTAAAGTTTGTACTGTTATAACAGGAACTCCTTTCCTATCATTGATTTCTCTTTTCACATTATAAGGCGACATTGATGTGCTGTACAGTCTGAAACAAAACCTTTCTCCAAAGTCAAACCTGTAACCGCACAGAGCGAACACTGACATTGTAACGAGAGCGGGAATGAATACCTGCACAGTTTTATGCATCGAATGTGACATAAAAGGGACCAGGAATCATCGAGAAGTTTTTGATGTTTCCAATTTGGGATGGATTTTCTCAAATATCCGTTACTTGTCCCTGTGAAATTGTACCTGCTGCATTTTATTAATCTACTTTCGGAGATGAATGTTCAGCGTCAGGATTTGATCAGAAGCACTGTTTACATAACTGATCTGTAAACACCGCCTCCTCCATCCATCTCCCCCAGAACAGTCGCTGAACGAATCAGCCAATTTTCCCTTGAATACCTATCGCTCTTTGCATTGAAAGAACCGATATCGCTGATCAGATAAAAATGAGACAGAATTCCGCCCCTCAATAGGAGCTTTATCCCAGTCTGTTGTAGAACAATCAGGGAGTGAATCTGAATTTAATCCGGGTGCTCAGGCAGTGGGTCAAATCTGAGACAAAAATGGGACCAGTAATCATTGAGAAGTTTTTCACATTTACAACTTGAGATTGAGTTTTGATTTTTTCGGTTTTGTCAAATATCCGTTCCTGGTCCCTGTGAAATTGGCGGGCTTTTTGAAATTGATGGTTTGTCAGTTGCAGGTCCACCAATCAGGGCCCTGATATCCTTGCCGCTCATCGCTCTTTTCAAACTTGTCCACGGGTTCGGGCTGCATCCAATGAGGAGAAGTGGGCGGTCACTATAATGTCTTAAATAGGCAGCGAGAGAGCGGCGCCAGCATTCTCAGCCTGTGCGTTTCCCCCAGTTTCACATCATGGCCAGGACCAAGCAGACAGCGCGCAAATCGACCGGAGGTAAAGCTCCTCGCAAACAGCTGGCTACCAAAGCGGCCCGCAAGAGCGCTCCAGCCACGGGCGGAGTGAAGAAGCCCCATCGCTACAGACCCGGCACTGTGGCTCTGAGGGAGATCCGCCGCTACCAGAAATCCACCGAGCTGCTGATCCGCAAACTGCCCTTCCAGCGCCTGGTGCGAGAGATCGCTCAGGACTTCAAGACAGACCTGCGCTTCCAGAGCTCCGCCGTCATGGCCCTGCAGGAGGCCAGCGAGGCTTATCTGGTGGGGCTCTTTGAGGACACCAACCTGTGCGCCATCCACGCCAAGCGAGTCACCATCATGCCCAAAGACATCCAGCTGGCCCGCCGCATCCGCGGGGAACGCGCCTAAAACTCGGCTTCACCAATAACAACAGCAAAGGCTCTTTTAAGAGCCACCAAGTCTGTCAGGAAAAGAGCTTCACCACCCAATTCCCCCAGTTGAGATGCGGTGATTTAGAATATGATCATCGGCAGTATCTCTGCATTCGGAAGCTTGAGTGACAGAATTAAGCGAATGGACAACAGGTCACCCTTGTCCGGAGGGAGTGGGTGGCTCTGAAAGAGCCTTTGGGTTATTGGATTCTTCCCGGTCCCAGCGCTGGTTCAGAGCCGCTCAATCGACAAATAAAAGCTGCGACCTCCTGTTACTGATTCCAATGCCTCCAAGTTACAATTAACGCTTCATTGTAATGGAGTTTCTCTCGTCTCATGGCTCCGAGTAAGAAACGACTCACGTACATTAACCCAGATGGTTATTGCAGAAACATCTCCACATTAAGTAGCAGAACAGAATCTGAGTGACACAAAACAATTCGCCCTTTTTCCGATAAAGTGAGTGGCTCTGAAAAGAGCCTTTGTGTTATTAGATTAAAGAATGGTCGCTTCACTTCTTGCCGGCGGCAGCGCTGCTTTTCTTGGGCAGCAGCACGGCCTGGATATTAGGCAGCACCCCCACATTCACTTCGCTTCAGGAGGAGTGGCGGTGCACACATTGCTGATTGGTTATCTGAACAACATTGTGGAGCCTGCCACAAACTGACCAATCAGATGTCTGTTTGAAGCACCAATCAGGAGGCTCCACGGTGCTGAGGGCGGAAAGTTTGGGCGCCAAATGTTCAGATTCCAACCGAATATTTATTTCAAAGCTTAAAAGAGCGCGAAAAGATAAAAGAGATAAAATTGAACAGGGACCGTAAAAACGAGACTAAATCACTGAGTATAAAATTGTTGGATTCTCTGTCCGTAATCTACAGTTTCCCTTTATCTGTCAGTTTCTCATTTCGGGTTTTCTCTCTAACAGAACAAACCCAAAATGAATTAAAGCAAAATAATGTGGATGCTGCAAATGTGAATTGAAGAGAAATGCTGGATAAACTCAGCATGTCTGGGAGAATCTGTGGAAATGTTTCGGATTTATAAAAGGGGCATTTAATCCGAAACTGTCTCCACAGATTTTTACAAACTGGAGTCCAATCGAGTTTAATCTGGCTGCTGTTTAAAACGCTCTCAGCCGCAGACAGAATGTCTAATTTACAGCCAACTACAAAACTTATTTTAAAAATTCCATATTGTAGACTACTTCAGTGTTAAAAGTGGAGTGAGCAATTTGGAGCTCGTGTCAGTATTGAAATGGAGTTTTCCCACAACACTGGTGTGCTCTCAATAAACTGATCGATTATTGAGGAAGCCTGAAATAGAAAGGGAGGTTTTTGGAAACCTGAACACAAATTGAAAGGGAGGTTTTGGAGTTCTATTGTCTCTCCAAATCTAGCGACAGGGACCGAATATGAACAAGTCAGAAACCAAAGACACACAGGGACACCGAGCAGTCACTAAATGATGAGACTTATTTTCAAGGCACGAAGATCGACCGGGCGATAACTGGACATCACCCAGGATGTTATGTTCCAGTGAAACCCTATTTGAACCGATTTGGCTATTCATAGTCTAATAATAATTTAAAAACGATGGTTTGGCTGCTTTCCAGAAGTTGTGAGTGGTTCTTAAAAGAGCCGTTGGGTTTTGATGAGTTTGAGAACAGTTTTACTTGGAGCTGGTGTACTTGGTCACCACCTTTGTCCCTTCCGACATGGCGTGCTTGGCCAGTTCCCCGGGTAGCAGCAGGCGCACGGTGGTCTGGATCTCCCGGGAGCTGATGGTGCTGCGCTTGTTGTAATGGGCCAGGCGGGAAGCCTCACCCGCGATGCGCTCGAAAATATCGTTGACGAACGAGTTCATGATGCTCATGGCCTTGGAGGAGATGCCGGTGTCGGGGTGAACCTGCTTCATCACTTTGTAGATGGAGTAACTCTCCTTCCTGGCTCGTCTCCTCTTCTTGTTGCCTTTTACTGGTGCCTTCTTCTGGGTTTTCTTTGCGCCCTTCTTGGGAGCTGGAGCTTTCTTGTCCTCAGCCATGATCGGAGGAAACTGCAGACACACAATAACTGAGAACTGCCACACCTGCTCTTTTCCAGAATAATCCGCATTAGCTATGAGGCGCGGTTGAGGAAACTCAGTTTGTTCACTGGAACGACAGGTTGGGGGCGACCTGATAGAAGTCTACAAAATTATGAGGGGCATAGACAGAGTGGATAGTCAGGGGCTATTCCCCAGGGTAGAGGGATCAATTACGAGGGGGCATAGGTTTAAGGTGTGATGGGCAAGGTTTAGAGGAGATGTACGAGGCAAGTTTTTTTACACAGAGGGTAGTGGGTGCCTGGAACGCGCTGCCAGAGGAGGTGGTGGAAGTAGGGTGGAAGCTGGCCAGTCAGATTCCCCCTAATTGACACATTGCTCTGACTCTGGGCCTCCCTCTGCAGCAGCACATTCTCTCTGCTGGTAATAATACGTCACTCTCCAGGGTCTGTCCTGGGTGCCGGCTATACCGCGCATGCGTGCCCACTCAGCCCGATCAGGCAGTGCGCAGGCGAGGTACACAGCGGGCCGGACCGCCTCCTCCTGACGTGGATGATTGCTTTTGGCGCTGTGAAGAATTTGATGCTTTCCAAAAGTAATTGAACGTTAGGAAACTGCGCGTAGAAAGCCAAACCTACTACATGTTCCCCACACTGCAATGACATATCGAAGAAAACGGTTAGTAAGGGAACTGCCGATACACTGGCTGCGCTGAACAACAGTTTATATCGCTATTTTCCAGAGGAGAAGTTTCAGATTTTGAGAGAGAATTAGTTGGTGAAAACTCCCTTTGAGTTCGAGACCCCAGACTCAATTTACTGATTTATAGCTGACTCCAAATGTACAAACTGAGCTTCTGCACCTTACCTGTGACAGCACATTAAAAATACAGCACAACTCCATGAGGTTTTCAGAATTCTGGCATAGCGTCTCCGAGGAGTACCCAGTATGGAGTAAAACAAGCATTCTTTTGCTATTACACATCACAAGGATCTACATCTTCAAGGTTGGATTTTTCATCCTCAAAAGGATGAAGACAGCACAAAGGAACCAACTGAACTCTGCACCTGATACACGCACTGCCCTCTCCTCTAAACCTGATTGGAGTGAGATCATAAGGACCAAGCAAGCTCACCTGCTGCATTAAAGATAAGAGAACATAGTGGGTCGCGGAGGTCAGCTCGTGTGGGTCCCAAAGGCTGGCCAGCATGGGTCCCAAAGGATGGCCGGTTGGTTAAAATGGGTCGCAGGTAAAATACAGTTTAAAAGTACTGCTCTGTAAAATACTGCTGATTCAGTTCATTCATTTACCCTTCATTTACCAGGACTAACTGATGTTTATTAATCCCGCCCTTCATCCGGAAGTAGAATCCAGAATGTTTGATTTCAAACTGGGGCTCATGTGAACATTGCTGTGAATGTTTTTGGATAAAATGTGAGAAGAGCAGTGACAACAACATTGAGAAAAACCTGACTGAAATAAAACCCTGCTGTGGCTTTATGGGCCACCTGTCTGTTTACAATCCATATGTACGGAATCATCTGTAATACACATTTTTTGTTTATTACACTATTCCATAATGCTCAGATTCTGGCAGAGAATGATTTATTTTAACTCCAGCATTTTGCCCGTGTATTCTGCGTGGCTTTAAAATGAATATGATAGTTGTACACATCTGGCAGCTCCTAATCGATGTGTGTAAGTTTACTATGAAAACTTCTTGGAATACATGAACTGGAGTCGCAGATATTAAAGATATTCTCAATGTATTACGGCTGGAATGTATTTTTCAATTATACAAAAAATGTCAGCAAAATCCAGCTCCATCACTGTGCCATAGACAGTATCGGTGCTTGATGAAGTTCATACTAATGTCATTGATGTAGTACATACGTTACAGATAAGAACATTCATACCTTAAGCAGAATGGAAAAGGCAGTTTCAGACATCAGGACGAGACCAGGTCTCATGCTACAAGAGACCTGAGCAATGACATATTATTACTGGTAAACATGCAGTAACGGAAGAAGAAACTGAAGAAGAATTTTAAAATCCAGGTTTGGCAGTATGTCATGGTGCACCTGACAGAGAAAGTGCTGCAAGCTGCTCAGAACTGGATGTCAACTATTCAAGTGGGGACTGGAGAAGCTTTCAACTGGAGCGGAGTTCATAGATTTCATAGCATTTACAGTGCAGAAGGTGGCCATTCGGCCCATCAAGTCTGCAATGGCCCTTGGAAAGAGCAAACTAATAATAATAATTGCTTATTGTCACAAGTCGGCTTCAATTAAGTTACTGAAAAGCCCCTCGTCGCCACATTTCGGCGCCTGTTCGTGGAGGCCGGTACGGGAATTGAACCCACGCTGCTGGACTTGTTCTGCATTACAAGCCAGCTGTTTAGCTCACTGTGCTAAACCAGCCCCACAACTACCTAAGCCAATACCTCAACCCTCTCCCCGGAAACCTTCCCTAACCTTTTTTGGACACTAAGGACAATTTAGCATAGCCAATCCACATAACCTGCGCATCTTTGGACAGGGAGGAAACCGGAGCACCCAAAGCAAACATGGGGAGAACGTGTGACTCAGTTGACTGTGTAAACCAGGGGAGTGTTCAAATCATATTCAATTACAAATTGGAAACCAGGGGAGTGACTACATCAGTGGTGTGGGTAAACCAGGGAGTGTGGAAATCAGGGGAGTGTTTCAAACCAGCGGACTGTCCAAGACCAGACAATTGTCCAAAGCCACTGAAATGTAACAGCCAGCGGACTGTGAGAGCCAGGATAGTGTATAAACCAAATTCAATTTCAAATTGGAAAGGGGTGAAAATGAAGTCAATCAATGAAATGTTTTGCTGCTGGAGGAGAGAATGGGACCACCTGGGGCCGGTTGCTGCCCCCTCCCGGGGTGAAGACCCTGCCTCCAGCCTTTTGTCTTTCCACCGCCATGCCTGAGGTGGGAGTGGGTCCACCTAGGGACTGTTGCTGTGCCCCCTCCCTGGGTGAAGGCCCTGACTTCTGTCCTCCCACCCCTCTGCCTGAGGTAGGACCACCTGGGGCCTGGTGCTGTTCCCCCTCCCGGGGTGAAGACCCTGCCTTTTATCCTCCCGCCCCTCTGCCTGAGGTGGGAGTGGGACCGCCTGGGGCTGCTGTGAAGACAAAGGACTTTGTCTTGGGCCCCCACAGGGCTGAAGAGCGCCGTCCGCCCACTTCTTTAACCCCCTGTGGCGGGTGTGTGGCAGTTGCCACTTTGCTTTAGGCCCCTCCGGGTCTGAAGAGCGCTGCCCGTTTACAGTGACTATCTGCTGTTGCCCTGCAGCACCTTCCCCTGTGGCACCTGCTGTTGTTGTGCCACGTCCTTCCCCCAGTACTCTGATTTCAGTTACATGGCTGTGCCGTACCAAGTGTGGGCATGGTCAGTACCCCAGGGGCATCCTCCACTCTGCCGGGGGCGGGGCGGCCAAGAACCTATGCGGGGGCAACAGCCTCTCGACCCTCGGCGGCCCCCTCGCCCTTCCGCCTACTAACGCGGCAACTTGGGATCAAATGTTATGCCCTCCCCACCATGGCCATCGAGGCGTGCACTCGTGCGATGGCCGAGGTCATCGGCCTATTGGCCATCGTAGCCGCCGCTAGGATGTACGGCAAAGCCGTGTTTTTCCTGCGGGCCGAGCAGGCGGTCCACCGTGTCCTGGAAAGGGGCTCACAGTGGGTGGGACACACATGGCCGTCGACCCGCTGGAGGCCACCGCCGAATGTGTCAACGTCCCGCCCTTAGCTCTCCACTGAGCTCCTCCTCCCCCATCTCAACCTCCTGGGGGAGGTCAGGTCCGGGGTGGCGCTGCTGACACTTGGCCTCGGGACCCTTCCCTCCGTCATGTATACTCGGAGCGTCAGGCTTTTGCCCGCCTGACCCGGGAGGAGGTCACGCTGGGAGGTTTTGTGGTTCCCCACCAAGGGAAGGATCATAAAGTGATCTGGTCTGCAGTGCCATGCCTGAAGAGGGCTGGGGCATATTCGCCGGAACTGCCCCACCCTAACGGCCGCTGCCAACACCATCTCCAGGTCGGCCGTGGCTGGCACTGCCCCCCTCTCCTCTACCACCTCTTCGTCTGCCCAGCAGCCGGCCCCTGACAACACCGCGGCTGCTGGCGGGGGGAGAGGGAGACTCCACTAGACCAGAGGCAGCCTAAAAAGGCCAAACGGAAGACGGCGTGACGGTCAGACCGAATCCATCCACACCTTGGCCCCATCACGAGTACTGACCCCGTGCCCGTCCAGGGGCCTGCGGCAGCCACCAGAGCCCCTATATCTTCGGGTCGTGGGCGGGCGACGGCGAGGAAGGCTCCCCGCTCACAAGGCCCAAGCAGACGATGCCAAGGAGCCCAGGATCCATCCCGGAGCTGTTCCGGGGGTCTTTCCGAGTCTCTCCGAGGGGCCGGCTACGACAGTGGAGGCGGGGTTGCCACGGACTCTGAATCGAGGGAGAAGCCTGCGAGGAACCCGCCTGAGGGTGATCCTGGGGGTGGGATCGACTCAGACCAGGGGGAGCAGCGACAGGCTGTTCTGTTCCTCGGGGGGCTCCTGAGGGAGTGGAGGGGGCAACAACCCTCTACTCCCTCTGAGCAGTTATGGGTGATTCGTGAAGGACACACGCTACAACTGACTTGGAGGTAACCATAGCCAGACTCAACATCCACAGCAGCAGGGATGTGCATCACCGTTTCCAGTGCTTCTCTGTCCTCCGGGACGCAAAGTACGGGGTGTGCTTCCTGCAAGAAACCCACGCCATTCCAGGGGACAAAGCTAAGTGGACCCTGGAGTGGCAAGGGGGAGTCTTCATGAGTCACTTGGCCCCACGTTCGGGCGGGGTGGCTATCTTGCTGGCTCCACATTTTCAGCCAGAGAGCTGGAGGGTCAAGGAGCCAGTGCCAGGCCGTCTGTTGCATTTAACGGTCCGCGACGGGGACGTGATGCGTCACTTTGTGAATGTATACGCTCCCTGGCCGGGCCGCAGCAAACGACTTTCGTTGACAAAGTGTCCACTATTCTTGGCACCATTCCTGTGGGCGAGTGCATCATCCTTGGAGGGGATTTCAATTGCACCCTCCAGGACAAGGACCGTGGTAGAGTCCAGTGCAGCACGCAGGCGGTGGTGAAGTTAAGGGACCTGGTCAGGTCCTTCGACTTGGTGGGCGCCTGGAGAACTCTCCATCCTGAATCGCAGGTGGACACATTTGTGGGCCCTCTGTTGGGAGCGTCCAGAATCGACCGTCTTTACAATTCTAGGACGTACTTGCCCAGCGTTCCGACGGCCTCTGTGGAGCAGGTGCCGTGCTCGGATGACCACCTGGTGTGGGCGGGGCTCGGCCAGCTCCGCGCTCAGGCACGGTCCGCGTACTGGCACTTTAACAACCTGCTGCTGGAGGACAAGCGGTTCCTGGACTGGATTCGCCTTTTCTGGGCCGGCTGGAGAAAGAAGCAGGGTGGCTTCCCCTCCTTGAGGCTATGGTGGGACTTGGGCAAGACTCATGTCCGCGCCTTCTGTCAGAGGTACACAAAGCGGTCGACGGCGGAGCGGAAATCCACGATCGCCAAGTTGGCTGAAGAGGACTTCGATCTGGAGTCACGTCTCGCTCAGCTTGATGAGGACCCACCCTGGGGCTGCTGTACAGGGAGAAGACGGGCGTGCTGCGGGGCCTGCAACTTGTCGGGTCCCACGGCGCGTACGTGAGGTCGTGGATCAGTTTCCTGACAGACATGGACCGTGGCTCCCCTTCTACCCGCTGGAAAGAGGATGCAGAGCCAGTCAGCCGACGACGGTCCCTCGTCTCGGATCCGGAGGGGGTCAGGACCCTAAATCAGGGACTTTTATTCTGACCTCTTTACTGCAGATCCGTGCAGCGAGGACGCTTGCAGAGTTCTGTGGGAGGACCTGCCGCAGGTCGGCCCGGAGGTAGTCGGGAGGCTCGACCAAACCGTCAATCATCAAGACCGGCACCCTCGACAGCAAGACCCCAGGGCTGGACGGGCTGACCGTGGAGTTCTTCAGTGCGTGCTGGGGAGCGACTACGCGGGGGTCCTGGGGAATGTATCGTGACCGGTGAGATGCCCCTTTCGTGGTCCCACACCGTCCCGGACCGCACCATTTACCATGATCCACCCGGACAGTCCCACACCGTCCCGTACCGCACCATTTACCATGATCCACCCTGACAGTCCCACACCGTCCCGGACCGCACCATTTACCATGATCCACCCTGACAGTCCCACACCGTCCCGGACCGCACCATTTACCATGATCCACCCTGACAGTCCCACACCGTCCCGGACCGCACCATTTACCATGATCCACCCTGACAGTCCCACACCGTCCCGGACCGCACCATTTACCATAATATCCATCTGGTCCGGGACATCCATCATTCTCAGACGACTGGGATGTTGAGCGCCTACCTGTCTCTTGACCAGGAGAGGGCGTTCGACAGGGTGGGGCACTAGTATTTGCTCGGGCCTCTGCGAGCCTTCTGGTTCAGGATGCACTTTGTCGCCCGGATCCGATTACTGTACACTGCCTTGGAGTGTCTGATTAACGTTAACCTGTCCCTGACGGCGCCCCTTCGCTTTGGGAGAGGAGTGCGTCAGGGCTGCCCAACTTTATTCTCTCTGCGTGGAGCCTTTCCTGCACCTCCTGCGGAGGAGGTTGTCGGGGCTGGTTCTGTGCGAGCCGGGCATGGCGGTTGTAGCCATCTGGGATGGCCACTTCCAGAATACAAAATGGACTCTCGCAAAGAATATAGGGAACTGTGGACAATGCTAGAAAACAAGCAGGCACAGAGCCTGAATGGATATTTGGGAAACAGCTCCCAGATGGAATTGAAACTATGGGTCGATTAGCATATTGATGGCCCATCTCCGGGAAACAAAGGAATGACACTCAGGTCACCGATACTATTGCAGGCATCCCGGCGCCAGTTCCCCAACCGAAAAGCACAAACAAAGCAAGGCCAACGGCCACCTGAGACACGCCCAGCCATCAGGGCACCCACCCCTTTATTGGTCAAGATCGATAACAGTGATCGAGAAGCGGCCCAATTAATTGGGACCAAGTTTAAGGCCCACCTAAAAGCGCGCGAAGCCCCTCCAAGGATAAGAAGGAACCCCCAGGAGAGATTCACTCTCTTGGACTTGGCTCTCAAAGCACAGAGACCCATCCACCAGCATCACCAGAAGCAAGTAAGTTCAAGGTCAACGCTCGCTACCAGACGGACGACCTTCGCTGTTCTCCTGTGTATCTTCAAACCCAACAGCCTCAGATCCGAACAACGGCCATTGTTCCTCTGACAAAGTGGGCACCCAAAGTTAAGTACAGGCGTTAGCGTTAGAAATAGTTTAGTTTGTAGTACTGTTGTGCATGAGTAGATCTTACCGTGTGTGTAAATATATACTATTGACTTTGAACTAACTAACTGGTGTATTGGCTCTTTGATCAGTATTTGGGTTTGAACCTTGTGGCGGTATCGAGAGATACCTGGCGACTCTAACGTAAACATAATTAGGATTAAGGAAGGCGACCATATTGACCGGCATATTTATACCCAGATAAACAGAGCAACACGGTGGTCCTTTCGGCTTACGCTGATGATGTGCTGCTCATGTTCATTGACCCCGGTGACCTGCGGAGGATGCGAGAGTGCCAGGCTGTGTACTCCATCGCATCTTCTGCTGGGATCAACCGGGCTAAATGTTCCAGACTCCTGGTCGGTCCGTGGCAGATGGACCCCCTACCAGAGGAGCTCAGGCCCTTCAGCTGAAGCCGGACCAAGATCCTCTACTTGGACCAACATCCTCGACTTGGGAGTCTATCTTTGCCCAGCAAAGGAAGGCTGGCCGGCGAACTGGCAGGAGTTGGCGACCAAGGTCACCGCTCGCCTGGGACGCTGGACAAGGCTCATCTGAGTGATGTCCTACAGGGGTCGAGTTCTCATCATAAACCAGCTGATAGCCTCCATGTTGTGGTACCGGCTGTTCACTTTGACCCCTCCCCCTGTCTTTGTCACTCGCATCCAGAGAACTCTGATTCGGTTCTTCTGGGACAATGGATTGCACTGGGTCGCTGAGGAGGTCTTGAGTCTCCCGCTTGCGGAGGGCGGTCAGGCGCTGGTGTGCCTTCGCATCCAGATCACGACTTTACGCTTTCAGACTCTGCAGCGATACCTGGACGTTGAGCCTCCTCCACGATGGTGTGCCCGGGCGAAGTATTTCTTCCCCCAGGTGCACGGCCTGAACTACGATGTGCAGCTCCTGTTCGGTGACCAGCAAGGTCTTCAGAATTCTTTGTTAACGCTGCCAGTCTTGTACCAGGACCATCTCGAAGTCTGGAACAGGGTCCCCACGTGCCACAGCTCTCCGCTGTCAGGAGTAGTGGCTCTCGTAAGGGAGCCGCTGCTCAGGAATCCGCACCTCCGCCAATATCCATTCCGGTGGCTGGCGGAGCGGAGGGCTGTGGATGGCGGGGTGACCAGGATCGGGGACATGCAGGGTGGCAGAGGAGTGGACTGGATGACGCCCTACGAGCTTGCCGAGCACGGTGCTGTGTCCATCCAGCACGCGGCCAAGCCCATCCGAGGCCTCAAAATGGTTGTGCTCGGCCCCTTGGACTCGAGACGGCGCAGTTGTGCGGTGGCATCCCGTCTGAGCGGACCCCTGCTGAGACGGAATTCCATGTTGGTCTCAGGCCCCGGAACCTCCTCCGGCCGCCGGTACCCCACAACCCCAGCCGCCACACGGAAACACCCCCCGTGCCTTTTCGTACCGCGCAGATGGGTTTCCTGTGCGGCCTGCTCCCAACTGGGACAACGTAAAATTCATGAAAAAGACCATGGCAGAAATATCCTACATAGCGACGCACCGACTGATCATGGTGGGGGGTGGGGGGACGTTAACTGTGTCCAGGACCCAAGGACAGACAGGTCAAACCCCAGAGCAGGGAAGACCTTGAACATGGAGAAGGAACCCGGTCGCTTCATGGGGCAGAAGAGGGTGGTGGACACATGGAGGATCACCCACCCAGGGGAGAAGGAGTTCTCCTTCTTCTCCTCAGTCCACAACGTATACTCGAGGATTGACTTCTTTGTGGTTGGAAAATCGGTGCTCCAAGGGCTGGTCAAGGCAGAGTACTCCGCAATCGTAATCTCCGATCACGCTCCACATTATATGGAAGTGAGGTTGGGGACGGGCTCTACCCAATGCCCCACAAGGAGGTTGGACACTGCCCTATTGGCCGACAAGGACTTCAGTGAGAGGTTATCACAGGCCATAGCGGAGTATACGACAAACAAGATTGGGAGAGGTCTCATCCTCCACGTTCTGGGAGACGCTGAAGGCCGTGATTAGGGGGGAAATTGGGCAGAACGGTGGCGCAGTGGGTTAGCACTGCGGCCTCACTGCGCCGAGGTCCCAGGTTTGATCTCGGCTCTCGGTCACTGTGTGTGGAGTTTGCACATTCTACCCGTGTTTGTGTGGGCTTCGCCCCCACAACCCAAAGATGTGCAAGTTAGGTGGAATGGCCACACTAAATTGCCCCTTAATTGGAAAAAAAAGTAAAAAATGAATTGGGTACTCTAAATTTAAAAACAAAATTGGGGAAATTATTGCCTTTAAAGCGCAAAGGGAGAGAGAGGAGAGAGCGGCTAGGCCTCAACAGCAGAGCTCTTGGCGGAAAGGAAAAAGCTACAAATGGACTTTGACCTGCTCTCCACGAGGAAAGCAGTGCACCAACTCCGCCAGGCACGGGGACCGCTATAAAAAAACAGGGACAAAGCAAGCCACCTGTTGGCACACCAGCTGAGAAAGCAGGCAGCCACCAGAGTGATTGTGCAAATTAGGGACAACAGAGGCACACTAGAAACAGACCCAAACAAGGTTAACAAGACCTTCGAGGACTTTGACTGGCGACTGTACACCTCAGAGCCCCCAACAGGGGGCTCAGGGATGAAACAGTTCCTTGATAGACTAGACATGCCAGTCGTGGGGGAGGACAGAAAATGGGGCCTGGGAGCACCGCTAGAACTGGGAGAGATCATGGAGAGTATAAGCTCCATGCAGGCAGGTTCCGGGCGGACTTCTACGAAACATTTGTGACAGCACTGGCCCCACACCTGAGGAAGATGTTCACAGACTCGCTGGCAAGGGGCACACTGCCACCTATGCTAGCACAAGCCTCAATCTCGCTAATACCTAAGAAAGACCCGACTGAATACGTTTCATACAGACCCATTTTGCTACGAAAAGTAAACACCAAAATATTGGCCAAGATCCTCGCCAAAAGACTGGAAGACTGCGTACCAGAGGTGGTCGCAGAGGATCAAACGGGCTTTGTCAGAGATAGACAGCTAACATCGAACATCAGGCACCTGCTGAACGTGATCATGATCCCATCTGGGGTCAGAGAACCTGAGGTGATCGTTTCCCTGGATGCAGAAAAGGCCTTCGACAGAGTCGAGTGGAAGTACCTTATAGAGGTGCTGGAGCAGTTTGGGCTCGGATCAGGGTTCACCTCCTGGGTGGAGCTCCTGTACAACGCTCCAATGGCGAGCGTATGGCGAAGCAACACCAGCTCCCAGTACTTCCAGCTCCACAAGGGCACAAGGCAGGGATGCCCGCTTTTACAGCTGCTGTTCGTTCCAGCGATCGAATAATTAGCGATCGCTCACAGAACAGCAAAGAACTGGAGAGGGATCCAAAGAGGAGGCAGAGAGCATAGAGTCTCACTCTTTGCAGATGGACTGCTCCTCTACATCTCGGTCCCACAAAGCAGCATGAAAGGAATCATTGCGCTCCTGAAAGAGATTGGTGCCGTCTCGGCCGATTAAACACAATATGAGCAAAAGTGAGATTTTCCCGGTGAACCCGCAAGAGGGAGGGGCAGCACTGGTGGGACTGCCGTTTAAACAATCCCAACACAAATTCCACTACCTGGGGATCCTAATCGCTCATCACTGGATGGGGATCCACAAATGGAACCTGACCAGTCTGGCAGAGGAAGTCAAAAAGGACCTGCAGAGATGGAACACACTCCCACTCTCCCTGTTGGGGAGAATACAGACAATCAAAATGAACGTTCTGCCCAGATACCTCTTCCTATTCAGATTGATCCCAATCTATATCCCCAAGGCCTTTTTTAACTCACTGGACAAGTTAATCATGGCGTTTGTATAGGGGGAAAAGAATGCTAGGATCACAAAGAAGGTCCTACAGAAACCAAAATCCAGGGGAGTGCTAGCCCTCCCAAACCTTCAATTCTAACACTGGGCAGCGACAGCGGCATCTTTTACCAAGATGGCGCCGTAGCGAGGCAACTCTCAGCGAGCTCTCCCAAACAGATCCACTTTTTACTTAACTTATACTCGTTCTAATCTTTTAAAAATTAATTCTAAAACTAACATTATTACTAACCTCTCTCTTTTATCTTCTCTTGCAGGCTTGAACATCCTCCGAAGCCCTTGGAGACCTTTTGACCCGACCCGACCTGACCTCCGCGACCTGGAAGAAGATCGGGCCCAAACCGGAAGTGAAGCCCCGACCTCGATTTGGAGCCGAACCGGACCTCGGAGCTCCAAACCCGGCCAAACTACTGACGCCAGCCCCCGGATCGCCTTGCCCAGTCCCCGGAGCTCCCGACCCGACCCCCGACGGCAAGACCCGGCCCAACGCGACCCCCAGAGACCCGCCCAGCGACCCGACCCTGAGAGGCCCGCCCAACAACCCGACCTACCTGGTGATGGAAGAAAGAAAAATCCACGTGGAGGCCCGAACGGGCCCACTTCAAGATCCTACCATAGCAGCACCCAGGGAGGGAACAGACCACGGGACCCAGCCCAACCTGCCTCAGGAAGCCCCTGCCCACGACCCAGGACTCCCGAAATGGCGGAGACCCCGTGCGAGGACCCAAAAGCGCTGCAAGGTATTCCCATGCCCGCAGAAGGCTGGGACCCATCCGGATCGCAAACGTGCCCCCTTGCAACCCCTCTATCTCAACCAGTGCCCGGGACCCTGCCAGACGTGACCCCAGTTACGTAAACAGCGCCCTTGTCCCCGCCAGCACCCTGGACCCCTCCAGCGCCCTGGACCCCGCCAGACACGACCACCTACCTTCCACAAGAACTGACATCTGCCATCGGATCCCAGGATCATCCAGCAGCAGCCGCCGACCGAGGAAGCGAGGGAAACGCGGCGGTCTGCAGGTTAGACTGAAGCAACGCGGTTTCAAGACCCCGCTCCCCAGCATACTCCTGGCAAACGTCCAAGCGATCGAAAACAAGCTGGATGAACTTAACGCCAGACTTACCTCTCAGAGGGAAGTAAGAGACTGCTGTGTGCTGTGTTTCACGGAGACATGGCTCACCCCTGCCTCACCGGACTGTGCCATACAACCTGAAGGCTTCTCAATTCACCTGGTGGACCGCACTGCATCATCAGGCAAAGCGAAGGGTGGAGGGGTTTGCCTCCTCATCAATTTCTCCTGGTGCTTGGATGTGACGACTCTGGCGACCCACTGCTCCCAGACCTGGAATACCTGACCATGAAGTGCCGCCCATATTATCTTCCACGGGAGTTCACTTCAGCCATTATCACAGCGGTCTACATCCCACCCCAGGCAGTAGTGAGGAAGGCGCTGGACGAACTATACACAGTAATAAACAACTACGAAACAGAACACCCGGAGGCCTTGTTCATCGTGGCCGGAGACTTCAACAAGGCCAACCTCAAGAGTGTACTGCCAAAATTTTACCAGCACATCTCCTGTCCCACCAGGGGCGACAACACTCTTGACCACTGCTACTCAAAAATCAAGGGCGCCTACCGTTCCATCCCCCGACCGCACTTTGGGAAATCAGACCATAAGACGGTGCTCCTTCTCCCGGCATACAAGCAGAAACTCAAGCGGGAGAATCCAGCTAAGAAGGTTGTGCAGTGCTGGTCCGAGGAGACAGAAGAGCTCTTAGAGACAGTGGACTGGTCCATATTTAAGAACTCAGTGCCCAACTTAAATGAGTATGCCACCACCGTCACAGACTTCGTCAGCAAATGTGTGGACGACTGCGTGCCAAAGAAAGCAGTACGTGCGTTCCCCAACCGGAAACCATGGCTCAATCGCGAGACTGACTCCCTACTGAAGGACAGATCTGAGGCGTTCAAGGTAGACGACCCTGACCTATACAAGAAATCCTGGTACGACCTCCGCAAAGCCATCCGGAATGCCAAGAGAGAAGATCAAACCAAGGTAAAGTCAGACAGACTCTCGGCGGCTGTGGCAAGGACTAAACAATATAACGGGCTACAAAGCGAAGCCGAACAGTATCTCTGGCAGCAGCGCACCCCTCCCCGATGAACTTAATGCATTCTATGCTCGGTTCGAGCAGGTAACCAACAATCCGCTGGCGAGTGCCCCAGCAGCCCATAATTCACCCATACCCACCATCACAGCTTCCGAAGTCAGATTGGCCTTCCTGAAAGTGAACCCTCGGAAGGCGACGGGCCCAGATGGGATCCCTGGTCGTGCACTCAGAGCCTGCGCGGAGCAGCTGGCAGAGGTATTCACGGACATCTTTAACCTGTCCCTACTCCACTCCGAGGTCCCCACCTGCTTCAAGAAGACCACCATCATACCGGTACCAAAGAAGAACCAGGCAACGTGCCTCAATGACTACCGACCAGTGGCCCTTACTTCAGTCGTAATGAAGTGCTTCAAGAGGTTGATCATGAAGCGCATCACCTCCAGACTCCCAGAACGCCTTGATCCACTGCAATTCGCATACCGCTGCAACCGGTCCACATCAGACACCATTTCCCTGGCCCTACACTCATCCCTAGAGCATCTCAAAAACAAGGACTCCTACATTAGACTCCTATTTATTGACTACAGCTCCGCCTTCAACACCATAATCCCAGCCAAGCTCATATCAAAGCTCCAAAACCGAGGACTTGGCTCCCCATTCTGCAACTGGATACTCGATTTTCTTACCAACAGACCACAATCAGTAAGAATGAACAACAACACCTCCTCCACAATAGTCCTCAACACCGGCACCCCACAAGGCTGCGTACTTAGCACCCTACTCTACTCCCTGTACACACACGACTGCGTGGTAAAACTTGGTTCCAACTCCATCTAAAAGTTTGCTGATGATACGACCATCGTGGGCCGGATCTCGAATAACGATGAGTCCGAATACAGGCGGGAGATAGAGAATCTAGTGGAGTGGTATAGCGACAACAATCTCTCCCTCAATGCCAGCAAAACTAAAGAGCTGGTAATTGACTTCAGGAAGCAAAGTACTGTACACACCCCTGTCAGCATCAACGGGGCCGAGGTGGAGATGGTTAGCAGTTTCAAATTCCTAGGGGTGCACATCTGCAGAAATCTGTCCTGGTCCACCCACGTCGACACTACCACCAAGAAAGCACAACAGCCCCTATACTTCCTCAGGAAACTAAGGAAATTCGGCATGTCCACATTGACTCTTACCAACTTTTACAGATGCACCATAGAAAGCATCCTATCAGGCGGCATCACAGCCTGGTATGGCAACTGCTCGGCCCAGGACCGCAAGAAACTTCAGAGAGTCGTGAACACCGCCCAGTCCATCACATGAACCTGCCTCCCATCCATTGACTCCATCTACACCTCCCGCTGCCTGGGGAAAGCGGGCAGTATAATCAAAGATCCCTCCCACCCGGCTTACTCATTCTTCCAACTTCTTCCATCGGGCAGGAGATACAGAAGTCTGACAACACGCACAAACAGACTCAAAAACAGCTTCTTCCCCACTGTCACCAGACTCCTAAATGACCCTCTTATGGACTGACTTCATTAACACTACACCCTGTATGCTTCATCCGATGCCAGTGCTTATGTAGTTACATTGTATATTGTGTGTTGCCCTATTGTGTATTTTCTTTTATTCCCTTTTCTTCTCATGTACTTAATGATCTGTTGAGCTGCTCGCAGAAAAATACTTTTCACTGTACCTCGGTACAGTGAAAACAAATCCAATCCAATCCAAGAGAGATGGGATGGACAAAGGAGGCAGAAGCCGAGTGGATGCACGCAGAGGAGACCCCCTCAAGGGGACCGTCCCCCGGGCCGTCACCAAGGCGGCTCTCCCAAGAAACACTCCAGCAGCCCAGTGGTGATAGCCACCTCCAGACGTGGAACTAACTACGGCAGCAATTCGGACTGACCAAAATATCCGACAAAGCCCCCATCTGCAATAACCACAGGTTCACACCAGCACTCACCGACGCCACCTTCAAAAGGTGGAGACAGGATGTGGGGGACATTGACAGTCAGGGACCTATACACTGACGGTAGGGTCACAACACTGGAAGAACTGACGCAGAGATTCCAACCAGCTAAAGGCAACAAACTCAGATACCTGCAGCGACAAAACTCCTCAAGGAAGGAGACAAGGACATAACCACGACCACCATGACAGACACTATTGGAAGAGCTACTGGGCGCAGACATCCTAGGCAGAGGGAACTGTAGTGACATGTACGAACAACTGCTAGAGAGGAACGACACCGAACTGGACACGACAAGGAGGAAATGGGAAGACGACTTGGGGTTCAAAATAGGGTGGGGATTCTGGAGCGACGCACTGCACAGGGTCAACTCTCCCTCCGAGGCTCAACCTAACGCAGCTAAAAGTGGTACACAGAGCCCACTTGACCAGAACCCGAATGATCAGGTTCTTCCCAGAGGTGGAGGATAGATGTGAACCCTGCCAAGGAGGCCTGGCCAACCACGCCCACATGTTCTGGTCTTGCCCCAGACTTGCTGGGTACGGGACAGCCTTCTTCGAGGCAATGTCCAAAGTGTTAGGGATGAGAGTGAAGACATGCCCGAAAGTGGCAGTCTCTGGGGTATCAGACCAGCCAGATCTCTTCATGGGGAGGAGGGCGGATGCCTTTACCTCCCTGATCGGCCGCCGTAGAATTTTGCTCGGCTGGCGATCAGCAGCACCACCTAAAACTGCAGACTGGCTTCCCGGCCGATCGGAATTTCTCCAAATGGAGGGGGGGAGGGCACAGGGAGAGGGGAGCTGGACGGGGGGGGGGGGGGGGGGGGGTGGTCAGGGAGAGGGGAGCTGGACAGGGGGGGGGGGTCAGGGAGAGGGGAGCTGGGTGGGGGGGGTCAGGGAGAGGGGAGCTGGGTGGGGGGGGTCAGGGAGAGGGGAGCTGGGCGGGGGGCGGTGTCAGGGAGAGGGGAGCTGGGCGGGGGGGGTGTCAGGGAGAGGGGAGCTGGGCGGGGGGGTGGTCAGGGAGAGGGGAGCTGGGCGGGGGGGTGGTCAGGGAGAAGGGAGCTGGGCGGGGGGGGAGGGTCAGGGAGAGGGGAGCTGGGCGGGGAGGGGGGTGTCAGGGAGAGGGGAGCTGTGTGGGGGGAGGGGAGCTGGGCTGGGCGGGGGGGTTAGGGAGAGGGGAGCTGGACGGGGGGGGGTGGTGTCAGGGAGAGGGGAGCTGGGGGGGGGGAGGGGAGCTGGTGGGGGGGGGAGCTGGGCAGGGGGGTCGGGGGGGGAGCTGGGCAGGGGGGAGCTGGGCAGGGGGGTCAGGGAGAGGGGAGCTGGGTGGGTGGGTGGGGGGGCGGATCAGGGAGAGGGGAGCTGGGCGGGGGGGGTGGCTCAGGGAGAGGGGAGCTGGGCGGGGGGGGGGGTCAGGGAGAGGGGAGCTGGGTGGGGGGGTCAGGGAGAGGGGAGCTGGGCGGGGGGGGTCAGGGAGAGGGGAGCTGGGCGGGGGGGGGTCAGGGAGAGGGAGCTGGGTGGGGGGGGGTCAGGGAGAGGGAAGCTGGGCGGGGGGGGGTCAGGGAGAGGGGAGCTGGGTGGGGGGGTCAGGGAGAGGGGAGCTGAGAGGGGAGCTGGGTGGGGGGGTCAGGGAGAGGGGAGCTGGGCGGGGGGGTCAGGGAGAGGGGAGCTGGTTGGGGGGGGTCAAGAGAGGGGAGCTGGGCGGGGGGGGTCAGGGAGAGGGGAGCTGGGTGGGGGGGGGGGTCAGGGAGAGGGGAGCTGGGTGGGTGGTGGGGGGTCAGGGAGAGGGGAGCTGGGTGGGTGGGGGGTCAGGGAGAGGGGAGCTGGGTGGGTGGGGGGGTCAGGGAGAGGGGAGCTGGGTAGGGGGGTGTCAGGGAGAGGGGAGCTTGGTGGGGAGGGTCAGGGAGAGGGGAGCTGCGCGGGGGGGTCAGGGAGAGGGGTGCTGGGTGGGGGGGGGTCAGGGAGAGGGGAGCTGGGTGGGGGGGGTCAGAGAGAGGGGAGCTGGGTGGGGGGGGTCAGGGAGAGGGGAGCTGGGTGGGGGGGGTCAGGGAGAGGGGAGCTGGGTGGGGGGGGGGGTCAGGGAGAGGGGAGCTGGGTGGGGGGGGTCAGGGAGAGGGGAGCTGTGCGGGGGGGGGCCAGGGAGAGGGGAGCTGGGTGGGTGGGGGGGCGTCGGGGAGAGGGGAGCTGGGCGGGGGGGGGAGGGACAGGGGAGCTGGGTGGGGGGGGGTCAGGGAGAGGGGAGCTGGGCGGGGGGGTCAGGGAGAGGGGAGCTGGGCGGGGGGGTCAGGGAGAGGGGAGCTGGGTGGGGGGGTCAGGGAGAGGGGAGCTGGGTGGGGGGGGGGTCAGTGGGAGGCGAGCTGGGTGGGGGGGGGAATAGGGAGGATTGTTTGCTGAGCCAGATGGCGACAGACTGTTATTAGAGAAAGCGAAGAAGAAGCCTTTGTTTCTGGACAATAAATGAAAACGAACGGCAATTTTTTTATTTTTTGAAAGTGTGAAAACAGAGGGATGTGCGCAACAAGAAAGTGTGGAAACCAGTGGAGCTTCTAAACGATTGGAAGTGGTTCAAGCAGGGGAGTGCATAAATCAAATGAAAATCGCTTATTGTCACAAGTAGGCTTCAAATGCAGTTACTGTGGAAAGCCCCTAGTCGCCACATTCCGGCACAAGCAGGGGGTGTATAAAGCAGGGGGGTTTATCAAGCAAGGGGGGTGTATCAAGCAGGGGGGTGTATCAAGCAGGGGGGTGTATCAAGCAGGGGGGTGTATCAAGCAGGGGGGGTGTACAAAGCAGGGGAGTGTACAAAGCAGGGGAGTGCATAAAGCAGGGGAGTGCGTATAGCAGGGGAGTGCGTAAAGCAGGGGGAAGTGGTGGGGGTGGGATGGTGGTGTGGGGGGGGGGTGTGGGGGTGGGGGGGTGGGGTGGGGGTGTGTGGTGGGGTGTGTGGTGGGGGTGTGGGGTGGGGGTGTGGGGTGGGGGTGTGGGGTGGGGGGGTGGGGTGGGGGGGTGTGGTGGGGTGGGTGTGGAGGGGGGTGTGTGGAGAGGGGGGTGTGGAGGGGGGGTGTGGAGGGGGGTGTGTGGAGGGGGGGGTGTGGAGGGGTGTGTGTGGAGGGGTGTGTGTGGAGGGGGGGCGTGGAAAGCAGGGAAGCGTGTAAAGCAGGGGAGTGTACCAAGCAGGGGAGTGTACCAAGCAGGGGAGTGTACCGAGCAGGGGAGTGTACCGAGCAGGGGGGTGTACCGAGCAGCGGGGTGTATCGAGCAGGGGGGTGTATCGAACAGGGGGGTGTATCGAACAGGGGGGTGCATCAAGCAGGGGGGTGCATCAAGCAGGGGGGTGCATCAAGCAGGGGGGTGCATCAAGCAGGGGGGTGCATCAAGCAGGGGGGTGCATCAAGCAGGGGGGTGCATCAAGCAGGGGGGTGCATCAAGCAGGGGGGAGCATCAAGCAGGGGGGTGCATCAAGCAGGTGGGTGTATAAAGCAGGGGGGGTGTAAAAAGCAGGGGGGGTGTATCAAGCAGGGGGGGTGTATCAAGCAGGGGGGGTGTATCAAGCAGGGGGGGTGTATCAAGCAGGGGGGGTGTATCAAGCAGGGGGGGTGTATCAAGCAGGGGGGGTGTATCAAGCAGGGGGGTGTATCAAGCAGGGGGGTGTATCAAGCAGGGGGGTGTATCAAGCAGGGGGGTGTATCAAGCAGGGGGGTGTATCAAGCAGGGGGGTGTATCAAGCAGGGGGGTGTATCAAGCAGGGGGGTGTATCAAGCAGGGGGGTGTATCAAGCAGGGGGGTGTATCAAGCAGGGGGGTGTATCGAGCAGGGGGGTGTATCAAGCAGGGGGGTGTATCAAGCAGGGCGGTGTATCAAGCAGGGGGGTGTATCAAGCAGGGTGTGTATCAAGCAGGGGGGTGTATCAAGCAGGGGGGTGTATCAAGCAGGGGGGTGTATCAAGCAGGGGGATGTATCAAGCAAGGGGAGTGTATGAAGCAGGGGGGTTGTATGAAGCAGGGGGAGTGTATGAAGCAGGGGGAGTGTATGAAGCAGGGGGAGTGTATGAAGCAGGGGGAGTGTATGAAGCAGGGGGAGTGTATGAAGCAGGGGGAGTGTATGAAGCAGGGGGTGTATGAAGCAGGGGGTGTATGAAGCAGGGGGTGTATGAAGCAGGGGGTGTATGAAGCAGGGGGGGTGTATGAAGCAGGTGGGCGTATGATTAAGGGGGGTGTATAAAGCAGGGGGGTGTAAAAAGCAGGGGGGTGTAAAAAGCAGGGGGGTGTATAAAGCAGGGGAGTGTATGAAGCAGGGGGGTGTATAAAGCAGGGGGGTGTAAAAAGCAGGGGGGTGTATAAAGCAGGGGGGTGTATGAAGCAGGGGGGGTGTATGAAGCAGGTGGGCGTATGATTAAGGGGGGTGTATAAAGCAGGGGGGTGTAAAAAGCAGGGGGGTGTATAAAGCAGGGGAGTGTATAAAGCAGGGGGAGCGTATGAAGCAGGGGGAGCGTATGAAGCAGGGGGAGCGTATGAAGCAGGGGGAGCGTATGAAGCAGGGGGAGCGTATGAAGCAGGGGGAGCGTATGAAGCAGGGGGAGCGTATGAAGCAGGGGAGCGTATGAAGCAGGGGGAGCGTATGAAGCAGGGGGAGCGTATGAAGCAGGGGGGAGTATGAAGCAGGGGGGAGTATGAAGCAGGGGGTGTATGAAGCAGGGGGGTGTATGAAGCAGGGGGATGTATCAAGCAGGGGAGTGTATAAAGCAGGGGGTGCATAAAGCAGGGGGGTGCACAAAGCAGGGGGGTGTATCAAGCAGGGGGGGTGTATCAAGTAGGGGGGGTGTATCAAGCAGGGGGGGAGTATCAAGCAGGGGGCGTGTATCAAGCAGGGGGGGTGTATCAAGCAGGGGGGGTGTATCAAGCAGGGGGGGTGTATCAAGCAGGGGGGGGGTGTATCAAGCAGGGGGGGTGTATCAAGCAGGGGGGTGTATCAAGCAGGGGGGTGTATCAAGCAGGGGGGTGTATCAAGCAGGGGGGTGTATCAAGCAGGGGGGTATCAAGCAGGGGGGTGTATCAAGCAGGGGGGTGTATCAAGCAGGGGGGTGTATCAAGCAGAGGGGTGTATCAAGCAGGGGGGTGTATCAGGCAGGGGCATGTATGAAGCAGGGGGCGTGTATGAAGCAGGGGGCGTGTATGAAGCAGGGGGCGTGTATGAAGCAGGGGGCGTGTATGAAGCAGGGGGAGTGTAAGAATCAGGGGGGGTGTATGAAGCAGGGGGGTGTATGAAGCAGGGGGGTGTATGAAGCAGGGGGGTGTATGAAGCAGGGGGGTGTATAAAGCAGGGGGGTGTATAAAGCAGGGGGGTGTATCAAACAGGGGAGTGTATAAAGCAGGGGAGTGTATAAAGCAGGGGAGTGTATAAAGCAGGGGGGTGTATAAAGCAGGGGGGTGTATAAAGCAGGGGGGGTGTTTAAAGCAGGGGGGGTGTATAAAGCAGGGGGGTGTATAAAGCAGGGGAGTGTGTAAAGCAGGGGGGATGTATAAAGCAGGGGGGTGTATGAAGCAGGGGGAGTGTATGAAGCAGGGGGAGTGTATGAAGCAGAGGGATGTATAAAGCAGGGGAGTGAAAAAAACGCGGAGTGTATAAAGCAGGGGGATGAAAGCAGGGGGTTGTATAAAGCAGGGGAGTGCATAAAGCAGCGGGATGTATCAAACAGCGGGATGTATCAAGCAGGGGGGTGTATAAAGCAGGGGGGTGTATGAAGCAGGGGGGTGTATAAAGCAGGGGGGTGTATAAAGCGGGGGGTGTATAAAGCAGGGGGGTGTATAAAGCAGGGGGGGTACAAAACAGGGGATTGCATAAAACAGGGGATTGCATGAAGCAGGGGATTGCATGAAGCAGGGGGATGCATAAAGCAGGGGACTGTACAAAGCAGGGGAGTGTCTAAAGCAGGAAGACGTATAAAGCAGGGGGATTTGTAAACGAGGGGAGTGTGTAGAGCAGTGGAGTGTGTACAGCAGGGGGGTGTATAAAGCAGGGGGGTGTAAAAAGCAGGGGGGGTGTATCAAGCAGGGGGGGTGTATCAAGCAGGGGGGGTGTATAAAGCAGGGGGGGTGTGTCAAGCAGGGGGGTGTATCAAGCAGGGGGGTGTATCAAGCAGGGGGGTGTATCAAGCAGGGGGGTGTATCAAGCAGGGGGGTGTATCAAGCAGGGGGGTGTATCAAGCAGGGGGGTGTATCAAGCAGGGGGGTGTATCAAGCAGGGGGGTGTGTATCAAGCAGGTGGGTGTATCAAGCAGGGGGGGTGTATCAGGCAGGGGGGTGTAGCAAGCAGGGCATGTATCAAGCAGGGGGATGTATGAAGCAGGGGGGGTGTATGAAGCAGGGGGAGTGTATGAAGCAGGGGGAGTGTATGAAGCAAGGGGAGTGTATGAAGCAGGGGAGTGTATGAAGCAGGGGGGTGTATGAAGCAGGGGAGTGTATGAAGCAGGGGGAGTGTATGAAGCAGGGGGAGTGTATGAAGCAGGGGAGTGTATGAAGCAGGGGGGTGTATAAAGCAGGGGGGTGTATAAAGCAGGGGGGTGTACAAAGCAGGGGGGTGTACAAAGCAGGGGGTGTACAAAGCAGGGGGGTGTACAAAGCAGGGGGGTGTACAAAGCAGGGGGGTGTATAAAGCAGGGTAGTGTTTAAAGCCGGGGGGGGGGAGTGTATGAAGCAGGGGGAGTGTATGAAGCAAGGGGAGTGTATGAAGCAGGGGAGTGTATGAAGCAGGGGGGTGTATCAAGCAGGGGGGTTTATCAAGCAGGGGGGTTTATCAAGCAGGGGGGTGTATCAAGCAGGGGGATGTATCAAGCAGGGGGATGTATCAAGCAGGGGAGTGTATCAAGCAGGGGGTGCATAAAGCAGGGGGGTGTATCAAGCAGGGGGTGCATAAAGGAGGTAGGTGTATAAAGCAGGGGGTGCATAAAGGAGGGGGGTGCATGAAGCAGGGGGGTGCATAAAGCAGGTGAGTGCATAAAGCAGGGGAGTGCATAAAGCAGGGGGGTGTATAAAGCAGGGGGTTGTATAAAGCAGGGGGATGTTTAAAGCAGGGGAGTGTATAAAGCAGGGAGGATGTATAAAGCAGGGGGGGTGTATGAAGCAGGGGGGGTGTATGAAGCAGGGGGAGTGTATGAAGCAGGGGGAGTGTATGAAGCAGGGGGAGTGTATGAAGCAGGGGGATGTATAAAGCAGGGGGATGTATAAAGCAGGGGAGTGAAAAAACCGCAGAGTGTATAAAGCAGTGGGATGAAAGCAGGTGGTTGTATAAAGCAGGGGAGTCTATAAAGCAGGGGAGTGCATAAAGCAGGGGAGTGCATAAAGCAGGAGAGTGCATAAAGCAGGGGGGTGTATAAAGCAGGGGGGTGTATAAAGCAGGGGGATGTTTAAAGCAGGGGAGTGTATAAAGCAGGGGGGTGTACAAAGCAGGGGATGTACAAAGCAGGGGGGTGTATAAAGCAGGGGGGTGTATAAAGCAGGGGGGTGTATAAAGCAGGGGGGGTATAAAGCAGGGGGGGGTATAAAGCAGGGGGGTGTATAAAGCAGGGGGGTGTATGAAGCAGCGGGGTGTATAAAGCAGCGGGGTGTATAAAGCAGGGGAGTGTGTAAAGCAGGGGAGTGTGTAAAGCAGGGGGGATGTATAAAGCAGGGGGGTGTATGAAGCAGGGGGAGTGTATGAAGCAGAGGGATGTATAAAGCAGGGGAGTGAAAAAACCGCGGAGTGTATAAAGCAGGGGGATGAAAGCAAGGGGGTGTATAAAGCAGGGGAGTGCATAAAGCAGCGGGATGTATAAAGCAGGGGGGTGTATAAAGCAGGGGATTGTATAAAGCAGGGGAGTGTATAAAGCAGGGGAGTGTATGAAGCAGGGGGGTGTATGAAGCAGGGGGGTGTATAAAACAGGGGAATGCATAAAGCAGGGGACTGTACAAAGCAGGGGAGTGTCTAAAGCAGGAAGACGTATAAAGCAGGGGGATTTGTAAACGAGGGGAGTGTGTAAAGCAGTGGAGTGTGTAAAGCAGGGGGTATAAAAAGCAGGGGGGTGTAAAAAGCAGGGGGGTGTAAAACGCAGGGGGGTGTAAAACGCAGGGGGGTGTAAAAAGCAGGGGGGTGTACAAAGCAGGGGGGTGTACAAAGCAGGGGGGTGTACAAAGCAGGGGGGTGTACAAAGCAGGGGGGGGTACAAAGCAGGAGGGTGTACAAAGCAGGGGGGTGTACAAAGCAGGGGGGTGTACAAAGCAGGGGGGTGTACAAAGCAGGGGGGTGTACAAAGCAGGGGGGTGTACAAAGCAGGGGGGTGTACAAAGCAGGGGGGTGTACAAAGCAGGGGGGTGTACAAAACAGGGGGGTGTACAAAACAGGGGATTGCATGATGCAGGGGGATGCATAAAGCAGGAGACTGTACAAAGCAGGGGAGTGTCTAAAGCAGGGGGGTGTAAAAAGCAGGGGGGTGTAAAAAGCAGGGGGTGTATCAAGCAGGGGGGTGTATCAAGCAGGGGGTTGTATCAAGCAGGGGGGTGTATCAAGCAGGGGGGGTGTATCAAGCAGGGGGTGTGTATCAAGCAGGGGGTGTGTATCAAGCAGGGGGGGTGGATCAAGCAGGGGGGTGGATCAAGCAGGGGGGTGGATCAAGCAGGGGGGTGTATCAAGCAGGGGGGTGTATCATGCAGGGGGGTGTATCAAGCAGGGGGGTTTATCAAGCAGGGGGGTTTATCAAGCAGGGGGGTGTATCAAGCAGGGGGATGTATCAAGCAGGGGGGTGTATCAAGCAGGGGGATGTATCAAGCAGGGGGATGTATCAAGCAGGGGGATGTATCAAGCAGGGGAGTGTATCAAGCAGGGGGTGCATAAAGCAGGTAGGTGTATAAAGCAGTGGGTGCATAAACGAGGGGGGTGCATGAAGCAGGGGGGTGCATAAAGCAGGGGAGTGCATAAAGCAGGGGAGTGCATAAAGCAGGGGAGTGCATAAAGCAGGGGGGTGTATAAAGCAGGGGGTTGTATAAAGCAGGGGGATGTTTAAAGCAGGGGAGTGTATAAAGCAGGGAGGATGTATAAAGCAGGGGGGGTGTATGAAGCAGGGGGAGTGTATGAAGCAGGGGGAGTGTATGAAGCAGGGGGATGTATAAAGCAGGGGGATGTATAAAGCAGGGGAGTGAAAAAACCGCAGAGTGTATAAAGCAGTGGGATGAAAGCAGGTGGTTGTATAAAGCAGGGGAGTCTATAAAGCAGGGGAGTGCATAAAGCAGGGGAGTGCATAAAGCAGGGGAGTGCATAAAGCAGGGGAGTGCATAAAGCAGGAGAGTGCATAAAGCAGGGGGGTGCATAAAGCAGGGGAGTGTATAAAGCAGGGGGGTGTACAAAGCAGGGGATGTACAAAGCAGGGGGGTGTATAAAGCAGGGGGGTGTATAAAGCAGGGGGGTGTATAAAGCAGGGGGGTGTATAAAGCAGGGGGGGGTATAAAGCAGGGGGGGGTATAAAGCAGGGGGGTGTATGAAGCAGCGGGGTGTATAAAGCAGCGGGGTGTATAAAGCAGGGGAGTGTGTAAAGCAGGGGAGTGTGTAAAGCAGTGGGGATGTATAAAGCAGGGGGGTGTATGAAGCAGGGGGGTGTATGAAGCAGAGGGATGTATAAAGCAGGGGAGTGAAAAAACCGCGGAGTGTATAAAGCAGGGGGATGAAAGCAAGGGGGTGTATAAAGCAGGGGAGTGCATAAAGCAGCGGGATGTATAAAGCAGGGGGATGTATAAAGCAGGGGATTGTATAAAGCAGGGGAGTGTATAAAGCAGGGGAGTGTATGAAGCAGGGGGGTGTATGAAGCAGGGGGGTGTATAAAACAGGGGAATGCATAAAGCAGGGGACTGTACAAAGCAGGGGAGTGTCTAAAGCAGGAAGACGTTTAAAGCAGGGGGATTTGTAAACGAGGGGAGTGTGTAAAGCAGTGGAGTGTGTAAAGCAGGGGGTATAAAAAGCAGGGGGGTGTAAAAAGCAGGGGGGTGTAAAACGCAGGGGGGTGTAAAACGCAGGGGGGTGTAAAAAGCAGGGGGATGTACAAAGCAGGGGGGGGTACAAAGCAGGGGGGGGTTACAAAGCAGGGGGGGGTACAAAGCAGGGGGGGTACAAAGCAGGGGGGTGTACAAAGCAGGGGGGTGTACAAAGCAGGGGGGTGTACAAAGCAGGGGGGTGTACGAAGCAGGGGGGTGTACGAAGCAGGGGGGTGTACGAAGCAGGGGGGTGTACGAAGCAGGGGGTGTACGAAGCAGGGGGGTGTACAAAGCAGGGGGGTGTACAAAGCAGGGGGGTGTACAAAGCAGGGGGGTGTACAAAGCAGGGGGGTGTACAAAGCAGGGGGGTGTACAAAGCAGGGGGGTGTACAAAGCAGGGGGGTGTACAAAGCAGGGGGGTGTACAAAGCAGGGGGGTGTACAAAGCAGGGGGGTGTACAAAGCAGGGGGGTGTACAAAGCAGGGGGGTGTACAAAGCAGGGGGGTGTATAAAACAGGGGATTGCATGATGCAGGGGGATGCATAAAGCAGGAGACTGTACAAAGCAGGGGAGTGTCTAAAGCAGGGGGGTGTAAAAAGCAGGGGGGTGTAAAAAGCAGGGGGGTGTAAAAAGCAGGGGGGTGTAAAAAGCAGGGGGTGTATCAAGCAGGGGGGTGTATCAAGCAGGGGGGTGTATCAAGCAGGGGGGTGTATCAAGCAGGGGGGTGTATCAAGCAGGGGGGGTGTATCAAGCAGGGGGGGTGTATCAAGCAGGGGGGGTGTATCAAGCAGGGGGGGTGTATCAAGCAGGGGGGGGTGTATCAAGCAGGGGGGGTGTATCAAGCAGGGGGGGAGTATCAAGCAGGGGGGGTGTATCAAGCAGGGGGGGGTGTATCAAGCAGGGGGGGGTGTATCAAGCAGGGGGGGGTGTATCAAGCAGGGGGGGTGTATCAAGCAGGGGGGGGTGTATCAAGCAGGGGGGGTGTATCAAGCAGGGGGGGGGTGTATCAAGCAGGGGGGGGTGTATCAAGCAGGGGGGGGTGTATCAAGCAGGGGTTGTATCAAGCAGGGGGGTGTATCAAGCAGGGGGGTGTATCAAGCAGGGGGGTGTATCAAGCAGGGGGGTGTATCAAGCAGGGGGGGTGTATCAAGCAGGGGGGGTGTATCAAGCAGGGGGGGTGTATCAAGCAGGGGGGTGTATCAAGCAGGGGGGGGTGTATCAAGCAGGGGGGTGTATCAAGCAGGGGGGGGTGTATCAAGCAGGGGGGGTGTATCAAGCAGGGGGGGGTGTATCAAGCAGGGGGGGTGTATCAAGCAGGGGTGGTGTATCAAGCAGGGGGGGGTGTATCAAGCAGGGGGGGGGGTGTATCAAGCAGGGGGGGGTGTATCAAGCAGGGCTTGTATCAAGCAGGGGTTGTATCAAGCAGGGGGGTGTATCAAGCAGGGGGGTGTATCAAGCAGGGGGGTGTATCAAGCAGGGGGGTGTATCAAGCAGGGGGATGTATGAAGCAGGGGGATGTATGAAGCAGGGGGAGTATGAAGCAGGGGGGTGTATAAAGCAGGGGGGTGTATCAAGCAGGGGGGTGTATCAAGCAGGGGGGTGTATCAAGCAGGGGGGTGTATCAAGCAGGGGGGTGTATCAAGCAGGGGGGTGTATCAAGCAGGGGGGTGTATCAAGCAGGGGGGTGTATCAAGCAGGGGGGTGTATCAAGCAGGGGGGTGTATCAAGCAGGGGGGTGTATCAAGCAGGGGGGTGTATCAAGCAGGGGGGTGTATCAAGCAGGGGGGTGTATCAAGCAGGGGGGTGTATCAAGCAGGGGGGTGTATCAAGCAGGGGGGTGTATCAAGCAGAGGGGTGTATCAAGCAGAGGGGTGCATCAAGCAGAGGGGTGCATCAAGCAGGGGGGGTGCATCAAGCAGGGGGGGTGCATCAAGCAGGGGGGTGTATCAAGCAGGGGGGTGTATCAAGCAGGGGGGGTGTATCAAGCAGGGGGGGTGTATCAAGCAGGGGGGGTGTATCAAGCAGGGGGGATGTATGAAGCAGGGGGATGTATGAAGCAGGGGGTGTATGAAGCAGGGGGGTGTATGAAGCAGGGGGGTGTATGAAGCAGGGGGGTGTATCAAGCAGGGGGGTGTATCAAGCAGGGGGGTGTATCAAGCAGGGGGGTGTATCAAGCAGGGGGGTGTATCAAGCAGGGGGGTGTATCAAGCAGGGGGGTGTATCAAGCAGGGGGGTGTATCAAGCAGGGGGGTGTATCAAGCAGGGGAGTGTATCAAGCAGGGGAGTGTATCAAGCAAGGGGGTGTATAAAGCAGGGAGGTGTATCAAGCAGGGGGGTGTATGAAGCAGGGGGGTGTATAAAGCAGGGGGGATGTATAAAGCAGGGGCGGTGTATGAAGCAGGGGGAGTGTATGAAGCAGGGCGATGTATAAAGCAGGGGAGTGTATCAAGCAAGGGGGTGTATAAAGCAGGGAGGTGTATAAAGCAGGGGGGTGTATGAAGCAGGGGGGTGTAAAGCAGGGGGGTGTAAAGCAGGGCGATGTATAAAGCAGGGGGGTGTATAAAGCAGGGGGGAGTATCAAGCAGGGGGGTGCATGAAGCAGGGGGGTGTATAAAGCAGGGGGGTGTATAAAGCAGGGGGGTGTATAAAGCAGGGGGGGTGTATAAAGCAGGGGGGTGTATAAAGCAGGGGGGGTGTATAAAGCAGGGGGGTGTATAAAACAGGGGATTGCATGAAGCAGGGGGATGCATAAAGCAGGGGACTGTACAAAGCAGGGGAGTGTCTAAAGCAGGAAGACGTATAAAGCAGGGGGATTTGTAAACGAGGGGAGTGTGTAGAGCAGTGGAGTGTGTAAAGCAGGGGGTGCATAAAGGAGGGGCGTGTATAAAGCAGGGGGTGCATAAAGGAGGGGGGTGTATAAACAGGGGGGTGCATAAAGCAGGGGGGTGTATAAAGCAGGGGGGGGTGTAATGCAGGGGGGTGTATAAAGCAGGGGGGTGTATAAAGCAGGGGGGTGTATAAAGCAGGGGGGTGTATAAAGCAGGGGGGTGTATAAAGCAGGGGGGGTGTATAAAGCAGGGGGGTGTATAAAGCAGGGGGGGTGTATAAAGCAGGGGGGTGTATAAAACAGGGGATTGCATGAAGCAGGGGGATGCATAAAGCAGGGGACTGTACAAAGCAGGGGAGTGTCTAAAGCAGGAAGACGTATAAAGCAGGGGGATTTGTAAACGAGGGGAGTGTGTAGAGCAGTGGAGTGTGTAAAGCAGGGGGTGCATAAAGGAGGGGCGTGTATAAAGCAGGGGGTGCATAAAGGAGGGGGGTGTATAAACAGGGGGGTGCATAAAGCAGGGGGGTGTATAAAGCAGGGGGGGGTGTAATGCAGGGGGGTGTATAAAGCAGGGGGGTGTATAAAGCAGGGGGGTGTATAAAGCAGGGGGGTGTATTAAGCAGGGGAGTGTATAAAGCAGGGGGGGTGTATTAAGCAGGGGGGTGTATAAAGCAGGGGGAGTGTATGAAGCAGGGTGATTTATAAAGCAGGGGAGTGCATAAAGCAGGGGGATGTATCAAACAGCGGGATGTATAAAGCAGGGGGGTGTATTAAGCAGAGGAGTGTATAAAGCAGGGGGGTGTATAAAGCAGGGGGGATATATAAAGCAGGGGGGATGTATAAAGCAGGGGGGATGTATAAAGCAGGGGCGGTGTATGAAGCAGGGGGAGTGTACGAAGCAAGGCGATGTATAAAGCAAGGGGGTGTAAAGCAGGGCGATGTATGAAGCAGGGGAGTGTCTAAAGCAGGGGAGTGTCTAAAGCAGGGGGGTGTATGAAGCAGGGGGGTGTATGAAGCAGGGGGGTGTATGAAGCAGGGGGGTGTATGAAGCAGGGGGGTGTATAAAGCAGGGGGGTGAATGAAGCAGGGGGAGTGTATGAAGCAGGGGGATGTATAAAGCAGGGGAGTGAAAAAACCGCAGAGTGTATAAAGCAGGGGGATGAAAGCAGGTGGTTGTATAAAGCAGGGGAGTCTATAAAGCAGGGGAGTGTATAAAGCAGGGGGGTGTATAAAGCAGGGGCTGTATTAAGCAGGGGGTGTATAAAGCAGGGGAGTGCATAAAGAAGGGGGATGTATCAAACAGCGGGATGTATAAAGCAGGGGGGTGTATAAAGCAAGGGGTGTATAAAGCAGGGGGTGTATAAAGCAGGGGAGTGTATAAAGCAGGGGAGTGCATAAAGCAGGGGAGTGCATAAAGCAGGGGGGTGTATAAAGCAGGGGGGTGTATAAAGCAGGGGAGTATCTAAAGCAGGGGCGTGTCTAAAGCAGGGGGGTGTCTAAAGCAGGGGGGTGTCTAAAGCAGGGGGGTGTCTGAAGCAGGGGGGTGTCTGAAGCAGGGGGGTGTCTGAAGCAGGGGGGTGTCTGAAGCAGGGGGGTGTCTGAAGCAGGGGGGTGTCTGAAGCAGGGGGGGTGTCTGAAGCAGGGGGGGTGTCTGAAGCAGGGGGGGTGTCTGAAGCAGGGGGGGTGTCTGAAGCAGGGGGGTGTATGAAGCAGGGGGGTGTATAAAGCAGGGGGGTGTATAAAGCAGGGGGGTGTATAAAGCAGGGGGGTGTATAAAGCAGGGGGGTGTATAAAGCAGGGGGGTGTATAAAGCAGGGGGGTGTATAAAGCAGGGGGGTGTATAAAGCAGGGGGGTGTATAAAGCAGGGGGGTGTATAAAGCAGGGGGGTGTATAAAGCAGGGGGGTGTATAAAGCAGGGGGTGTATAAAGCAGGGGGGTGTATAAAGCAGGGGGGTGTATAAAGCAGGGGGGTGTATAAAGCAGGGGGGTGTATAAAGCAGGGGGGTGTATAAAGCAGGGGGGTGTATAAAGCAGGGGGGTGTATAAAGCAGGGGGGTGTATAAAGCAGGGGGGTGTATAAAGCAGGGGGGCGTATAAAGCAGGGGGGCGTATAAAGCAGGGGACTGTACAAAGCAGGGGAGTGTCTAAAGCAGGAAGACGTATAAAGCAGGGGGATTTGTAAACAAGGGGAGTGTGTAGAGCAGTGGAGTGTATCAAGCAGGGGGGTGTATCAAGCAGGGGGGTGTATCAAGCAGGGGGGTGTATCAAGCAGGGGAGGGCATAAAGCAGGGGGATGTATAAAGCAGGGGAGTGTGTAAAGCAGGGGGGTGTATAAAGCCGGGGAGTGTATAAAGCAAGGGGAAGTATAAAGCATGGGGGTGTACAAACCAGGGGTGTGCATAAACAGGTGAGTGTATGGAACCAGGGGAGGATGCACAACAGGAGTGTGTGTAAAATGAGGAGTGTGTACAGCAGTTGAGTGTTCAAACCAGATGAGTGAGAAACCAGGAGAGCATGTAAACCAGGGGAGTGTGTGAAACTAGCGTGGTGTACACCATGGGATTGTGTAAATCAGGGGATTGCTTCACAGTGCCAGGTTCCAAGGTTTGATTCCCGCTTGGGTCGCTGCCTGTGCAGAGTCTGCACGTTTTCCCTGTGACTGTGTGGGTTTCCTCCGGATGCTCCGGTTTCCTCCCACAAGTCCCGAAAGACATGCTTGTTATGTGAATTGGACACTCCCCTAATATTTTGTTTTCTGACTTGTCTCAGTAGAAACTTACGAATAATTCTGTATTTTTAAATCAGCTGTACTATCTGACTTTTTACTTGCACCAAAGGTTCACAACTTGTGAGGTTAAAGTGCTTCTGACACATTTTAATCCAACAAAGTTACAAAAAAGGGCAAATGGATACTTACACATTGCTGAATCTGTACCTAATTAATTCTAGACTGATTACTTTACGAAAAGCTATTATCACAACAAGTTGATCCAACGTTCCATGATATGGCGGGGGGGGCGAATTCTGGAAAATGATCCCACCTGCCCTCTCGTGTATCACTGTTGGATTGGACATGTTTATCTGGGACTTGAGGTCAATGTGAGTGTGACTGCTTCTGTTCTCTGTGACGGTGGAGTTGATGATGTGTCTGTGTCTCTGCAATGTTGGATTAATATTGTACTTACTGTCAGTTAGAAGGAGACGGCGACACATACATTTTGCTGAGGAATCATCATCTTGTTCTTGGAACTCATTTCTTCATCTGTTGAACTAGGGGGAAGAAAGCATATCTCTTGTAAATCAGGGTCAGATGAGGCCAATGATAGATCAATCTATTCTTTCAACTGATAATCACAGAATTTATAGGGCAAAAGGAGGCCATTCGGTCCATCGAGCCCATCTTTGTAAAGAGCGTTCCACGCCTCCACCCTTACCCAGTAACCCCACCTAACCATGTGAAATGAAATGAAAATCGCTTCTTGTCACAAGTCGGCTTCAAATGAAGTTACTGTGAAAAGCCCCAAGTCGCCACATTCACGTTGCTGAGGAATCATCATCTTGGAACTCATCTCTTCATCTGTTGAACTGGGCGGAAGATAACATATCTCTTGTAAATCAGGATCAGATTAGGCCAATGATAGATCAATCTATTATTTCAATTGATAATCAGTAAAATAAAGAAAATACTCTCCAAATCCTAACCCAGAATCAGACAAATAAGCCAGGCCCAGAAAGAGCTCTCCCTTCCCCCCCCGCTCACTCCAAGTCCCGGAACATGATCGTGCTCCGCTGCGCCTCTTGCAAACAGCCCCCGATTCTCCCTGAACTCCCCCCGAATCTGTAATGATCTCTGAGCCTCTTTGCTCACACGCCCAGATGGATGTGCTGCTGCAATGAGAACGCTGTTCCTGGGCTGGAGGGGCTGCACATGCGCTCTCACCCTCAGTGACGACAGGCAGGGGGCGGGGTTACGCTGGGCATGCGCAGATCCCCGCAGCAATTCCGCATTGAGAATCAAGGGGAATATTCCCCATTTCACTGTCATCACATATAGAGCAAAACCTCCTATAGGGCCCGTGTTGGGGGCAGTGTGTGGGGGGGGTTTTATCGGGTTTAACAACTGTCATAATATTTTTGTGTTGTTTTTTTTTCTTGTGTTTTTTTCCCTTGTGAGTGATAACCTGCTGCATTTATCTCCACGCAGCAGAATTAAAACCCTGCATCCACCGACTATTCTGGAGTGATGCACGGCGTGACAACTAAAGAAAAAATACAAAAATTAACTGAGGGACAAAAGCAAACCGGGGGGTGCTCCAAAAAGAAAGCAACTGGAGCAGAGCCCAAAAAGGAATCAGAAAGGAAACGGAAACGGAACAAAACCCGTTAAATTAAAGTGTGAAAATCAGGGTTGATGAGGCAGTCCAACCCCTACGGCGGCCACCGAGCACGGAAGGCCTCAAGTGTGCTCGTGGTCACCGCAAGCTCCCACTCCAGGGACACCCGGCCACGAACGAGGCTGCGGAGGAGGGGCAGACAGTCAGGCCGGACGACCCCCTCGGTCGCCCGCTGCCTGGACCTATTAATGGCAAGTGTGGCCAGGCCCAGGAGCAGGTTCACAAGGAGGTCCTCCGCCTTCCCCACTTCCCCACCTTCCCACACCAGATGTCCATAGATCAGGAGCGTGGGGCTTAAGTGCAAAGAAAATCTCAACAACAATATTGTCAAAAAAACTAAAAAAGGAGTGCAGCCTAAGAGAGACAACAAACACATGCTCCACGGTCTCCACCAGGCCGCAAACGTGGCAGGTCTCTGGGGAGGCAGTGTGGTGATTTAACCGATGGTTGCACGACACTGCCTTGTGCAGCACCCTCCATCCCAGGTCCCCAAGTCTTATAGGGAAGACTCCTCCGTAGAGGGAACTCCAGTTGGGACCTCCGCTGCCGGACAGCAGCAAGGCACGCCAAGCCGTGTCCGGATGGCGGGCGAGGGCAAGGAGGTGGAAGGTGTGCAGCAGCAGGCCGTACAGGAAACCCATCTGCGCGGTACGAAAAGGCACGGGGGGTGTCGACATGAAGCGACTGGGGTTGTGGGGTACCGGCGCCCGGAAGGGGTTCCGGGGCCTGGGACCAACGTGGCATTCCGTCCGAGCAGGGGTCCGCTCAGACGGGATGCCACCGCACAACTGCGCCGTCTCGAGTCCAAGGGGCCGAGCACAACCATTCTGAGGCCTCGGATGGGCTTGGCCACGTGCTGGATGGATACAGCACCGTGCTCGGCGAGCTCGTAGGGCGTCATCCAGTCCATTCCTCTGCCACCCTGCACGTCCCAGATCCTGGTCACCCCGACATCCACAGCCCTCCGCTCCGCCAGCCACCGGAATGGATATTGGCGGAGGTGCGGATTCCTGAGCAGCGGCTCCTTTACGAGAGCCACTACTCCTGACAGCAGAGAGCTGTGGCACGTGGGGACTCTGTTCCAGACTTTGAGATGGTCCTGGTACAAGACGGGCAGCGCCAACAAAGAATTCTGAAGACCATGCTGGTCAACGTCGTAGTTCAGGCCGTGCACCTGGCAGAAGAAATATGTCGCCAAGGCACACCATCGTGGAGGAGGCTCAACGTCCAGGTATCGCTGCAGAGTCTGAAGGTGGAAAGTCGTGATCTGGATGCGAAGGCACACCAGCGCCTGACCGCCCTCCGCAAGCGGGAGACTCCAGACCTCCGCAGCGACCCAGTGCAATCCATTGTCCCAGAAGAACCGAATCAGAGTTCTCAGGATGCCTGTGACAAAGTCAGGGGGAGGGGTCAAAGTGACCAGCCGGTACCACAACATGGAAGCTATCAGCTGGTTTATGATGAGAACTCGACCCCTGTAGGACAGCTCTCGGAGCAGTCCTGGCCAGCGTCCCAGGCGAGCGGTGATCTTGGTCTCCAACTCCTGCCAGTTCACCGGCCAGGCTTCCTCTGCCGGGCAAAGGTGGGCTCCCAGGTCGAGGATGTTGGTCCAAGTCGATGTTGGACCGGCTCCAGCTGAAGGCCTGAGCTCCTCTGGGAGGGGGTCCATCTGCCACGGACCGACCAGGTGTCCGGAACATTTTAGCCCGGTTGATCCCAGCAGAAGATGAGGCGGAGTACACAGCCTGGCACTCTCGCATCCTCCGCAGGTCACCGGGGTCAATGAACATGAGCAGCACATCATCAGCCGAAGCCAAAACGACCACCGCCATGCCCAGCTCACGCAGAACCAGCTCCGACAACCTCCTCCGCAGGAGGCGCAGGAAAAGCTCCACGCAGAGAGAATAAAGTTGGCCGGGCAAGGGGCAGCCCTGACGCACTCCTCTCCCAAAGCGAAGGGGCGCGTCAGGGAGAGGTTAACCTTAATCAGACACTCCAAGGCAGTGTACAGTAATCGGATCCGGGTGACAAAGTGCGTCCTGAACCAGAAGGCTCGCAGAGGCCCGAGCAAATATTCGTGCCCCACCCTGTCGAACGCCCTCTCCTGGTCAAGAGACAGGAAGGCGCTCAACATCCCAGCCGTCTGGGAATGATGGATGTCCCGGACCAGATGGATATTATGGTAAATGGTGCGGTCCGGGACGGTGTGGGACTGTCAGGGTGGATCATGGTAAATGGTGCGGTCCGGGACGGTGTGGGACTGTCAGGGTGGATCATGGTAAATGGTGCGGTCCGGGACGGTGTGGGACTGTCCGGGTGGATCATGGTAAATGGTGCGGTCCGGGACAGTGTAGGACTGTCAGGGTGGATCATGGTAAATGGTGCGGTCCGTGACGGTGTGGGACTGTCAGGGTGCATCATGGTAAATGGTGCGATCCGGGACGGTATAGGACTGTCAGGGTGGATCATGTGGTCTAGCACAGGGCCAAGGTGCAAAGACATGACCTTGGCAATTATTTTGTAGTCCGTGCTGAGGAGGGAGACCGCTCGCCTGTTTTTGGGTCGGCGGAGATCCCCTTTCTTGGGCAGCAGGGCAATAACGGCCCTGCGCCACAAAAGGGGCATCTCCCCGGTCACGATACATTCCCCAGGACCCCCGCGTAGTCGCTCCCCAGGACGTCCCAGCACGCACTGAAGATCTCCACGGTCAGCCCGTCCAGCCCTGGGGTCTTGCTGTCGAGGGCGCCGGTCTTGATGATTGACGGTTTGGTCGAGACCCCGACGCCCTCCGGGCCGACCTGCGGCAGGTCCTCCCACAGAACTCTGCAAGCGTCCTCGCTGCACGGATCTGCAGTAAAGAGGTCAGAATAAAAGTCCCTGATTAGGGTCCTGACCCCCTCCGGATCCGAGACGAGGGACTGTCGTCGGCCGACTGGCCCTGCATCTTCTTTCCAACGAGTAGAAGGGGGAGCCACGGTCCATGTCTGTCAGGAGACGGATCCGTGACCTCACATACGCGCCGTGGGACCCGAAAAGTTGCAGGTCCCGCAGCACGCCCGTCTTCTCCCTGTACAGCAGCCCCAGGGTGGGTCCTCATCGGGCTGAGCGAGACGTGACTCCAGATGGAAGACTTCTTCAGCCAATTTGGCGATCGTGGATTTCCGCCCCGGCATCGACCCCTTTGTGTACCCCTGACAGAAGGCGCGGACATGAGTCTTGCCCACGTCCCACCATAGCCTCAAGGAGGGGAAGCCATCCCGCTTCTTTCTCCAGCCGGCCCAGAAATGGCGAAGCAATTTCAGGAACCTCTTGTCCTCCAGCAGCAGGTTGTTAAAGTGCCAGTACGCGGATCGTGCCTGAGCGCGGAGCTGGCAGAGCCCCGCCCACACCAGGTGGTCATCCGAGCACAGCACCTGCTCCACAGGCCGTCTGAACGCTGGGCAAGTACGTCCTAGAAATGTAAAGACGGTCGATTCTGGACGCTCCCAACAGAGGGCCCACAAATGTGTCCACCTGCGATTCAGGATGGAGAGTTCTCCAGGCACCCACCAAGTCGAAGGACCTGACCAGGTCCCTTAACTTCATCACCGCCTGCGTGCTGCACTGGACTCTACCACGGTCCTTGTCCTGGAGGGTGCAATTGAAATCCCCTCCAAGGATGGTGCACTCGCCCACAGGAATGGTGCCAAGAAGAGTGGACACTTTGTCAAAGAAAGTCGTTTGCTGCGGCCCGGCCAGGGAGCCTATACATTCACAAAGTGACGCACCACGTCCCCGTCGAGGACCGTTAAATGCAACAGACGGCCTGGCACTGGCTCCTTGACCCTCAAGATCTCCGGCTGAAAATGAGAAATCATCAAGATAGCCACCCCGCCCGACCGTGGGCCCAAGTGACTCATGAAGACTCCCCCTTGCCACTCCAGGGTCCACTTAGCTTTGTCCCCCGGAATGGCGTGGGTTTCTTGCAGGAAGCACACCCCGTACTTTGCGTCCCAGGGGACAGAGAAGCACTGGAAACGGTGATGCGCGTCCCTGCTGCTGTGGATGTTGAGGCTGGCTATGGTTACCTCCAAGTCAGTTGTAGCGTGTGTCCTTCACCAATCACCCATAACTCTGCTCAGAGGGAGTAGAGGGTTGTTGCCCCCTCCACTCCCTCAGGAGCCCCCCGAGGAACAGAACAGCTTGGCGCTGCTCCCTCTGGTCCGAGTCGATCCCACCCCAGGATCTCTCAGGCGGGTTCCTCGCAGGCCCCCCCCCCCTCGATTCAGAGTCCGTGGCTACACCGACCCCGCCGTCGATGCCGGGCCCTCTGACAGACCCGGAAAGACCCCCAGGAACAGCTCCGGGATGGATTCTGGGCTCCTTCGCATCGTCTGCTTGGGCCTTGTGAGCGGGGAGCCTTCCTCCCTGTCGCCCGCCCACGACCCGAAGATATAGGGGCTCTGATGGCTGCCGCCGGCCCCCAGCGATGAACAAAAGGTAATTGGGGAGTAATGCAAGCATTGGGGGTGGAGGGTCTCGTCTCCGCCCGCCCCCAGGCCTCCCTGCTCGGGGGACGATGGCAGCTCGGTCGCCTCAGCGGCACTGGAGGCTGCTTTGGCCTTTTTAACGGAGCTGGGCATCAGGGTGATGGAAATAAACACAGGAGATACTCAACCCCGCTCGCCTGGGGAGGGGGGAGCGAGATCCACCACAACCTGCAACCCAGGCCGCTGACGCTTGCGGGGGGCAAGCTGATGTTGCTGCGGGGCCACCACTGCTGGAGGGCCCTCGGCAGCATCCCCCCCCCCCACCCTCTGCAATGCCCCCCCTCCGCATCGCCGAGCCCCTGGTACTGTGGTGGGGCCGGAACAGCATCCAGCTCGGGACTGTACACAGGGTCCCCACCGCCCTCCGGAGCCCGTGTGTTGGTCTCTCCAGGCCCCTCATGTTGTTGTGAGGTGGCGGCGGCATCGCGAGGTGAGGCTGCGGCCTCTGTGTTGGTTGGGACGGGCACGGGGTCAGTACTCGTGATGGGGCCAAGGTGTGGGTGGGCCCGGTCCAACCATCGCGCCGTCTTCCGTTTGGCCTTTTTAGGCCGCCAACAGCCGAGGTGTTGTCAGGGGCCGGCTGCTGGGCAGACAGGTGGTAGAGGAGAGGGGGGCAGTGCCAGCCATGGCCGGCCTGGAGATGGTGTTGGCAGTGGCCGTTAGGGTGGGGCAGTTCCGGCGAATATGCCCCAGCCCACTTCAGGCATGGCACCGCATGCCATCCGCAGACCAGATCACTTTGTGATCCTTCCCTTGGTGGGGAGCCACAAATCCTCCCCCCATGACCTCCTCCCGGGTCAGGCAGACAAAACCCTGACGCCGGAAGGAGTATTCATGACAGAGGGAATTGTCCCGCAGGCCGAGTGTCAGTGGCGCCACCCCGGACCTGACCTCCCCCAGGAAGTTGAGATGGGGAGGAGGAGCTCGGTGGGGAGGTAGAGCGGGACGTTTAAAGGAACAACACATTCGGCAGTGGCCTCCAGTGGGTCCAGCGCCACGTGTCCCACACCCACTGTGAGCCCCCTTTCCAGGACACGGTAGACCGCCTGCTCGGCCCGCAGGAAAAACACGGCCTTACCGTACATCCTAGAGGCGGCTACGATGGCCAAAGGGCTGATGACCCCGGCCATCGCACGAGTGCACGCCTTGATGGCCATGGTTGGGTGGGCATAACATTTGACCCCAAGTTGCTGCGTTAGGAGGCGGAAGGGCGAGGAGGCTGTCTTCCCCGCATAGTGACTTGTCCGCCCTGCCCCCGGCAGAGTGGAGGATGCCCCTGGGTTACTGGCCCTGGTACGGCATGGCCTTGTAACTGAGATCAGGGTACATGGGGAACGACGTGGCCCCACAACAGCAGGTGCCACAAGGGAAGGAGCTGCAGGGCAACAGCAGATAGTCACTGTAAGCGGGGCAGCGTTCATCAGCCCTGGAGGGGCCGAAATCAATGTCCCAAGCTGCCCCACACCCGCCACAGGGGGTGGGAATGGTGGGCGGTCGGCCCTGTTCAGCCCTGTGGGGGCCCGAAACAAAGTCCTTTTCTTAACAGCAGCCGCAAGCGGTCCCACTCCCACCTCAGGCAGAGGGGCGGGAGGACCAAAGGCAGGGTCTTCACCCCGGGAGGGGAAACAGCACCAGGCCCCATGGGGTCCCACCTCAGGGAGAAGGGTGGGAGGACAGAGGTCAGGGCCTTCACCCCGGGAGGGAGCAGCAACAGGCCACAGGTAGTCTCACTCCCACCTCCAGCAGCAAAGCAGCTGCTCCACTCCCGCAAGTCTGAGACCCTGTGTGTGTGTGTGTGTGTGTGGCTGCAAGTGGCCCTGCGCCCTCGGGCTCAACCAATCACCTTTGTAGCTGTGTGTTTGTCCCAACGAGATATTCAATTTGCAGTCATTGCCTGCAGCTTGTTTGTTATTACGCTGTCACTCAGCCCCTGAAACTCTCACTTTCTGCAAACTAACATTTCACTGACTGGCTTCATTTTCACCCCTTTCCAATTTGAAATTGAATTTGATTTGAACACTCCCCTGGTTTACACAGTCAACTGAGTCACACGTTCTCCCCATGTTTCCTCTGGGTGCTCCGGTTTCCTCCCAGTCCAAAGATGTGCAGGTTATGTGGATTGGCTGTGCTAAATTGTCTTTAGTGCCCAAAAAAGGTGAGGGAAGGTTTCCGGGGTGGGTGGAGGTGTGGGGATAGGGTTCAGGTGTGAGCTTAGGTAGTTGGGGAGGGCTGGTTTAGCACAGTGGGCTAAGCAGCTGGCTTGTAATGCAGAACACGGCCAGCAGCGTGGGTTCAATTCCCGTGCCGGCCTCCCCGAACAGGCGCCAGAATGTGGCGACTGTGGCTTTTCACAGTAACTTCATTGAAGCCTACTTGTGACAATCTATTATTATTAATATGCTCTTTCCAAGGGCCGTTGGAGACTTGATGGGCCGAATGGCCACTGTAGGCTCGATGAAATCTATGAACTCAGCTCCAGTTGAAAGCTTCTCCAGTCTCCACTTGAATTGTTGATGAGCAGTTTGCAGCACTTTCTCTGTAATGAGCACCATGACATACTGCCAAACCTGGATTTTAAAATTCTTCTTCAGTAACTGCATGTTTACCAATAATAATTCGAACAATGTATCAGTGCTCAGGTCTCTTCTTGTAGCATGAGACCTGGTCTTGTCCTGATGTCTGAAACTGCCTTTTCCATTCTGCTTCAGTTATAAATATTCTTATCTGTAACATATGTACTACATCAATGACATTAGATCAGTTAGTCCTGGTAAATGAAGGAAAAGTGGATGAACTGAATCAGCAGAATTTTACAGAGCAGTACTTTTAAACTGTTTTAACCTGCGACCCATTTTAACCAACCGGCCATCCTTTGGGACCCATGCTGGCCAGCCTTTGGGACCCACACCAGCTGACCTCCGTGACCCACTCTTACCTTTAATCCAGTAGGTGAACTTGCTTGGTCCTTATGATCTCACTCCAATCAGGTTTAGAGGAGAGGGCAGTGCGTGTATCAGGTGCAGAGTTCAGCTGTTTCCTGTGTGCTGTCTTCATCCTTTTGTGGATGAAAAATCCAACCTTGAACATGTAGATCCTTGTGATGTGTAATAGCAAAAGAATGCTTGTTTTACTCCGTACTGGATACTCCTCGGAGACGCTATGCCAGAACTCTGAAAACCTCATGGAGTTGTGCTGTATTATTAATGTGCTGTCACAGGTAAGGTGCAGAAGCTCAGTTTGTACATTTGGAGTCAGCTATAAATCAGTAAATTGAGTCTGGGGTCTCGAACTCAAAGGGAGTTTTCACCAACTAATTCTCTCTCAAAATCTGAAACTTCTCCTCTGGAAAATAGCGATATAAACTGTTGTTCAGCGCAGCCAGTCTATTGACAGTTCCCATCCTAACCGTTTTCTTCGAGATGTCATTGCAGTGTGGGGAACATGTAGTAGGTTTGGCTTTCTACGCGCAGTTGCCTAACGTTCAATGACTTTTGGAAAGCTTCAAATTCTTCACAGCGCCAAAAGCAATCATCCTCCTTCCCTGACAATTTGCGGTTCAGTGTGTTTAGAATTGAAAAGATGTCTGCAAGGTAAGACATAGAGAGCTTCCACGTTTCATCAGCAAACAAATCAGCCAGAGGGGATCCTGATTTGCATTGGCACAATTTATAAAGACATACCTTCAAATATCACCTTTATTCTGCTGTGTTCCTGTTTCCAGCTTCTTCTTAATGGGTTGTTGAGCAGAGGCCGTGGAGCTCACCCCAGCTCTGCTTTGTGTTGCTGTGGACTCTCCTCAGCGACTCTCTCCCACAGATTTAGATGTGTGACCCGGGCCTGTTTGTGTCTCTGACCCTCTCTTCCTTATTACAAAACCGTCCATTTTCAATTCTTCACAGCTGCCAGCTACAAAATGGAGGATCTGCTCTCTGGCGCCGCTTCAACCTGCTGTTGCTTCAAAGAAGCTGCCCTTGGACAGCCCGGTGACGTCAGGAGGAGGCGGTCCGGCCCGCTGTGTACCGCGCATGCGCACCGCCTGATCGGGCTGAGTGGGCACGCATGCGCGGTATAGCCGGCACCCGGGACAGTCCCTGGAGAGTGACGTGTTATTACCAGCAGAGAGAATGTGCTGCTGCCGGCAGAGGGAGGCCCAGAGTCAGAGCAATGTGTCAATTAGGGGAATCTGACTGGCCACAGAAGTTTGTGGATGGGCGGGGCAGTTGCTCTAATTGGGTACCTGAAACAACCAATCAGATGCTCATAAATGTCTGAGCATTCTAACTTCACCAATGGTGACTTGGTCTCTCACCCATCCTTCATTAACATAGTTCACTGAGTTAGTCGAGAAAAGAACAGTTGTGTGGCAGTTCTCAGTTATTGTGTGTCTGCAGTTTGCTCTGACCATGGCTGAGGACAAGAAAGCTCCAGCTCCCAAGAAGGGCGCTAAGAAAACCCAGAAGAAGGTACCAGTGAAGGGCAACAGGAAGAGGAGACGAGCCAGGAAGGAGAGTTACTCCATCTACATCTACAAAGTGATGAAGCAGATTCACCCCGACACCGGTATCTCCTCCAAGGCCATGAGCATCATGAACTCGTTCGTCAGCGATATTTTCGAGCGCATCGCGGGTGAGGCTTCCCGCCTGGCCCATTACAACAAGCGCAGCACCATCAGCTCCCGGGAGATCCAGACCGCCGTGCGCCTGCTGCTGCCCGGGGAACTGGCCAAGCACGCCGTGTCGGAAGGGACAAAGGCGGTGACCAAGTACACCAGCTCCAAGTAAAACTGTTCTCAAACTCATCAAAACCCAACGGCTCTTTTAAGAGCCACCCACAATTTCTGCAAAGCAGCCAAACTATCATATTTTCAATTATCAGTTTAAGAATAGCCAAATCCGTTCAAATAGCGTTTCACTGGAACATAACATCCTTCGTGCCTTGATAATAAAGTCCCATCATTTCGTGACTGCTCGTGTCTTTGGTTTCTGACTTGGTCATATTCAATCCCTGTCGCTAGATTTGGAGAGACAATAGAACTCCAAAACCTCCCTTTCAATTTGTGTTCAGGTTCCGAAAAACCTCCCTTTCCATTTATGTTCAGGTTTACTCAATAATCGATCAGTTTATTGAGAGCACGCCAGTGGTGTGGGAAAACTCCATTTCAATACCGACACGAGCTCCAAATTGCTCGCTCCACTTTTACCACTGAGGAAGCAGTATACAATATGGAAACAAATTATAAAATTTTCACTTGGCCGTATATTTGACATTCTGTCGGCGACTGAGAGCGTTTTAAACAGCAGTCAGATTAAACCCGACTGGACTGCAAATTGTAAAAATATTTGAAGACAGTTTCGGATCTAAATCTACGTTCTGCAGATTCAAAACGTTTACAAAGATGCCCCCGGACATGCTGAGTTTATCCAGCACGTTCTCCTGAATTCACATTTACAGCAACGCATTATTTTGCTTTAATTTATTTTGGGTTTGTTGTCAGTTACAGAGAAAGCACGAAATCAGAAACTGACAGATGAAGAGAAACCGTGGACTAGGGATAGAGAGAGAATCCAACATTCTTACACTCAATATTCATCGATTTATTCACATTTTTTACGGTCCCTATTCAATTTTCTCTTTTTTAAATCTTTTCGCGCTCTTTTAAGCTTTGAAATCAATCTTCGGTTGGAATCTGAACATTTGGCGCCCAAACTTTCCGACCTCAGTACCCGGGATCCCCCTGATTGGTGCTTCAAACAGATATCTGATTGGTCACGTTGAAGCAGACTCCGCAATGTTGTTCAGATAACCAATCAGCAATGTGTGCACCGCCATTCCTCCTGAAGCTATAAGAGAAGTGAATGTGGGCGGGTTTCCTCATTCTGTGTGAAAGTGATTGTGAGATTGGGACAATGTCTGGAAGAGGAAAGACCAGCGGTAAAGCTCGGGCCAAGGCCAAGTCTCGCTCCTCCCGGGCTGGACTGCAGTTCCCGGTGGGTCGTGTTCACAGGCTCCTGAGAAAGGGCAACTATGCCCAGCGTGTGGGGGCCGGAGCCCCGGTCTATCTGGCTGCTGTGCTCGAGTATCTGACCGCTGAAATCCTCGAGCTGGCCGGCAACGCGGCCCGGGACAACAAGAAGACCCGCATCATCCCCAGGCACCTGCAGCTGGCCGTCCGCAACGACGAGGAGCTCAACAAGCTGCTGGGAGGGGTGACCATCGCTCAGGGCGGGGTGCTGCCTAATATCCAGGCCGTGCTGCTGCCCAAGAAAAGCAGCGCTGGCGCCGGCAAGAAGTGAAGCGACCATTCTTTAATCTAATAACCCAAAGGCTCTTTTCAGAGCCACTCACTTGATCTGAAAAAGAGCGAATTATTTTTTGACACGAGATTCTGCTCTGCTACTTAATATGAAAATATTTCACGCTTTATGGTATCAACCCGTAGCGCGTTCCAATAATATTGCTCAAATAAGGAAGCCTGCGATCCAATCTATCCTGTCGTTTCTGCTCTGCTATTTAATGTGTAGATGTTTCTGCAATGGCTATCTAAGTGGGTTACTATGTGACTCGTTCCTTACTCAGGACCGGGAATAATCTAATCCGGGCTGGTTTAACACAGGGCTGGTTTTTAAAGCAGACGAAAGGCCAGTAGGACGGTTCAATTCCCCGAACATGCGGCGGAATGTGGTCTTGTCACAGTAACTTTATTTGAAGCCTACTAGTGACAATAAGCGATGTTCGTTTCATAAATTCATTCCATGCTATTAATTCTGGTATGTGATTTCAATAAAGCTTCCTAAACCGATGCTTATATTTGAAATCACGTCAAATGAGTATTGGGTGGTGAAGCTCCCTTCCTGACAGACTTGGTGGCTCTTAAAAGAGCCTTTGTTGTTGTTGGTGCTGAATCCGGGCTTTAGGCGCGTTCCCCGCGGATGCGGCGGGCCAGCTGGATGTCTTTGGGCATGATGGTGACTCGCTTGGCGTGGATGGCGCACAGGTTGGTGTCCTCAAAGAGCCCCACCAGGTAAGCCTCGCTGGCCTCCTGCAGGGCCATGACGGCGGAGCTCTGGAAGCGCAGGTCTGTCTTGAAGTCCTGAGCGATCTCTCGCACCAGGCGCTGGAAGGGCAGTTTGCGGATCAGCAGCTCGGTGGATTTCTGGTAGCGGCGGATCTCCCTCAGAGCCACAGTGCCGGGTCTGTAGCGATGGGGCTTCTTCACTCCGCCCGTGGCTGGAGCGCTCTTGCGGGCCGCTTTGGTAGCCAGCTGTTTGCGAGGAGCTTTGCCTCCGGTCGATTTGCGCGCTGTCTGCTTGGTCCTGGCCATGATGTGAAACTGGGGGAAACGCACACGCTGAGAATGCTGGCGCCGCTCTCTCGCTGCCTATTTAAGACATTATAGTGACCGCCCACTTCTCCTCATTGGATGCAGCCCGATCCCGTGGACAAGTTTGAAAAGAGCGATGAGCGGCAAGGATATCAGGGCCCTGATTGGTGGACCTGCAACTGACAAACCATCAATTTCAAAAAGCCCGCCAATTTCACAGGGACAAGGAACGGATATTTGACAAAACCGAAAAAATCAAAACTCAATCTCAAGTTGTAAATGTGAAAAACTTCTCAATGATTCCTGGTCCCATTTTTGTCTCAGATTCAACCCACTGCCTGAGCACCCGGATTAAATTCAGATTCACTCCCTGATTGTTCTACAACAGACTGGGATAAAGCTCCTATTGAGGGGCGGAATTCTGTCTCATTTTTATCTGATCAGCGATATCGGTTCTTTCAATGCAAAGAGCGATAGGTATTAAAGGGAAAATTGGCTGATTCGTTCAGCGACTGTTCTGGGGGAGATGGAAGGAGGAGGCGGTGTTTACAGATCAGTTATGTAAATAGTGTCTCTGATCAATGTCAGTGTTCATTGTGCGCGGTTACAGGTTTGACCTCGGAGAATGGTTTCGTATTTCAGACTGTACAACTATGTCGCCGAATTATAGAATTTATACTGCAGGAGACCATTCGGCCCATCGAATCTGCACCGGCTCTTCAAGAGTGAAAACAGAAATCAATGCTCGGACAGGATTTCCTGCTCTAACGCCACCCGTTTTAACAGGAAATCGAGGTTTCCAAGCTATGAGTCGCTAAACCAGCTCGATGAGTTATGCTGCTACCATTCTAAGGTCAGTGGTCTCATTGTGAGGATTTGAGCGGCTCTTAAAAGAGCCTTTGGATTTTGTTATATTGTCAAATTGACTTTCTCAGCCGCCGAATCCATAGAGAGTGCGGCCCTGGCGTTTGAGAGCGTAAACCACATCCATGGCGGTGACGGTCTTGCGCTTGGCGTGTTCAGTGTAGGTGACGGAGTCCCTGATCACATTCTCCAGGAAAACCTTCAGCACCCCGCGAGTCTCCTCATAGATCAAACCCGAGATGCGCTTAACACCGCCACGGCGAGCCAGGCGGCGGATTGCTGGTTTGGTGATGCCCTGGATATTATCACGAAGCACTTTGCGGTGCCGCTTTGCTCCGCCTTTACCCAGTCCTTTGCCTCCTTTCCCTCTGCCAGACATGATGCTTGTTCAGTCAAATCGCTGCTGAATGAGACGAGCTGCTGCTCTTTCCTTTATTATACAGCCCGCCCCGACCTGACTGAGAGAGAGAGGCGGGGAGCAGACTGAGTGACAGACAGAGCAGTGAAATGTCTTTGATCATCCAGCTCCTCCTCCTGCCTGCTCCAACCCACATTTTATATTCCAAACAGAAGTGAAAAGAGCGCGCTGAACAACACGTACAAACTGCAACATCAGATAGCAGCTAGTTAGAAACGCAGATCTATTAAATCCAGACTTGTCAGTAATATTCCCGCCTCAGTTCACTCCTTTCTAGAACCAGCCCAACTATCTGCTCCTATTTCAACCCCAGCTCCTATTCCATCCCCACACAACTCCTCTCCCAGACGGGTTGGGGATTTTACTAACATCCCTTCCAGCTGATATAAAGTGTTTAAGTTATGAGGTGGGATTTCTTCGCCATGTAACTCTTTTACAGACTCTCCCCTGAATCTGTGAATAATGAAACTAACACAAACTGTGACTGTTCCCGCGGACACATCCCCGGTTAGAAGAGGCAGCAACATCCCTGTGTTTTAGTGCAGAGTGGGGGGAGAGGCCCGGTGCAGAGCATGTCAGCGAGTGAGCGGCAATACTGGATTGACATTTCTGTCTGAAATCTGCTCCCAGCACCGGGACAGCGATTCATTGGTCGGGGGGTCAGCTCTTTCCTGAGAGATGTGGGTGGCTCTGAGAAGAGCCTTTGGGTTCAGGTTTACAATTTGCTCGCCTTCTTTCACTTCTTTGCTGGTTTCTTAGCCTTTACTGATTTGACTTTGGGCTTGGCCCTCGATTGGGTCGGACTTTTTACGCCCGTGGTCTTTTTCACAGGAGACCTTTTCTTCGGGGCTGCTTTCTTCGCGCTCTTTTTGGGAGTTGCCGCCTTCTTGGCTGCTGGTTTCTTGGGAGATTTCTTGGCTGCTGGTTTCTTGGGAGATTTCTTGGCTGCTGGTTTTTTGGGAGATTTCTTGGCTGCTGGTTTCTTTGGAGATTTCTTGGCTGCTGGTTTCTTCACTGAAGGTTTCTTGCCTGCTCCGCTCTTCATCACTATCCCCCCGGTTGTCTTCTTAACGATCTTGAAAGAGCCGGAGGCGCCGGTGCCCTTGACCTGAGCCAAGGCGCCTTTAGCCAATTCCCTCCTGACACTTTGCTTGATCTGGGCCCCCCGTTTATCCACATCGACCCCTTTGCTCCGCAGCGCCTTCTTTATGGCCTGTAAGGAAATCCCCTTGCGATCGCCGCTTTCCGCCACAATCTGGAGGATCAGCTCGCCCAGCCCGGGACCTTCTTGTTTCTTCCGGGGAACCGCCTTCTGCTTCTTGACAGCCTTGACTGGGGCGGCGGCTGGAGGAGCCGTTTCGGCGGCTGCACTGTCGCTCATGTCCGGAACTCTGCACAAAATCTCTCCGTCAATGTGGGTGAGAAATGAAGCCTCTGGTGGTGGCACTGAGCAACTTAAAGGCAGCGAGCGGACGGGGCGGAGACAACCTGCTCTCAGCTCCAGGCTGCTGCTGCCTCTCTGTGTTTTTCTCTCGTCCCAAACTCTCCAATTCCACTCAAATTCCAGCTCTACAGTGTCCCAGGATAATTCCTTCCTGTCTCTCACACTCTCATGTTTGCTGTAGAAAAGGTTTCACGCGATTTGAAGGCTCCATTTTGCATTTAACCCCGTTTTACTGATGCACTGTTCGCGCTCTCTCACCCGATCGCCCTCATTTTCCCAACCTTTCCACAGAAATCTGGAAAGCAGCATCGAAACTGCCCTGAAATCCAACTTGGAAAAGTAGGAGGGGAACAGGGGGATTGTTCGAATAAAAAATATTTCCATTTAGTCCCAGAGGGATTGGGAGATCTCCTGGTCAGAGCGGACACACAAACACAGTTGGTTTCTCCTGTTTGGCCCGCCCCTTTCACACACTCTCTCTTCCACAATATTCACATCCACACACAAGGTCTGGAAATGACATTTCCCAGGGCAGAATTCTCCCTCTTCTCAACACTTGTTCCCAATCCGTGTCTTAATTATAGATTTTCATCTCACTGATCAATTCTCTGAGTTTTCTGTTTACCTAAATACCCGGCAGCAGCCAGTCATATTTTTAAATCTAAATTCATTGATGACCCACCTTCCTTGAAGGTGAAAATACAATTTATCTCCTCTCTATCAGTGGAGATGTTCCTGCTTGATGTGATCCTCCTGCACTGCCCGGTAACACTGAACCCCAAACTCAACAAACAGGGACACCCAGTTAAAGAATAATCCCACCCCCTCTGAGAGTGGAGATTTTCACAGTGACACACATTCTGACCATTCTGATCCCAATAGCAAATTTAAAAAATAAAGATGGACTCACAGAGCCGGACTTTCTGTGTGGAGGAGGGACAGTGACCGTCTCCCCCACAACACGGCAGCTGTGTTCACAGTGAGGGCCAGTGTTACACGTGTTATCACTGTGTCCAGCGTTCACAGTGAGGGCCAGTGTTACACGTGTTATCAATGTGTCCAGTGTTCACAGTGAGGGCCAGTGTTACACGTGTTATCACTGTGTCCAGTGTTCACAGTGAGGACCAGTGTTACACGTGTTATCACTGTGTCCAGTGTTCACAGTGAGGACCAGTGTTAGACGTGCTATCACTGTGTCCAGTGTTCACAGTGAGGACCAGTGTTAGACGTGCTATCACTGTGTCCAGTGTTCACAGTGAGGGCCAGTGTTACACGTGTTATCACTGTGTCCACAACACTCCTGATGACATATTGAAAATGAGAGAGAAAGACAAGAAAAATAGAGAGTGTGACAGAGAAACAAGGATAAGGATGAACTCATAGAGCTGGACTTTGTGTGTGGAGGGGAGGCACTTCCACAATCCGGGCACCTGGAAATCAGAGGAATGTTTACAACCAGGGGAGTTTCCATCCAGGAGAGTGTTTAAAATTAGTGAGTGTAAACCAGGAGAGTGTGCAAAACCATGAGAATGTGCACACTAAAAATTATGTTAACCTGAGAGTTTGTAAACCAGAGAGTGTGTAAACCAGGGCAGTGTGTACAACAGGGGAATGTATAAAGCAGAGAGTGTATTCACCAGAAGATTGTGTGAATCATGAGAATGGTGATACCAGAGAAGTGTGTAAATCTAAAGGAGAACAAAGAAAAGTACAGCACAGGAACAGGCCCTTCGGCCCTCCAAGCCCGTGGCAACCATGCTGCCCGACTAAACTACAACCTTCTACACTTCCTGGGTCCGTATACCTCTATTCCCATCCTATTCATGTATTTGTCAAGATGCCCCTTAAATGTCACTATCGTCCCTGCTTCCACCACGTCCTCCGACAGTGAGTTCCAGGCACCCACTGTGTTGTGTAAAAAAACTTGCCTCGTACATCTACTCTAAACTTTGCCCCTCGCACCTTAAACCTATGCCCTCTCGTAATGGACCCCTCTACCCTGGGGAAAAGCCTCTGACTATGCCCCTCATAATTTTATAGACCTCTAACAGGTCGCCCCTCAACCTCCGTCATTCCAGTGAGAACAAACCGAGTTTATTCAACCGCTCCTCATTGCAAATGTGCTCCATACCAGGCACCATCCTGGTAAATCTCTACTGCACCCTCTCTAAAGCCTCCACATACTTCTGGTAGTGTGGCGACCAGAATTGAACACTGAACTCCAAGTGTGGCCTAAGGTTCTATACAGTTGCAACATGACTTACCAATTCTTGTACTCAATGCCCCGGCCAATGAAGGCAAGCATGCCGTATGCCTTCTTGACAACTCTCCACCTGTGTTGCCCCTTTCAATGACCTGTGGACCTGTACTGCTGGATCTCTTTGACTTTCAATACTCTTGAGGGTTCTACCATTCACTGTATATTCCCTACCTGCATTAGACCTTCCAAAATGCATTACCTCACATTTTTCTGGATTAAACTCCAACTGTCATCTCTCCGCCCAAGTCTCCAAACGATCTAACTCCTTCTGTATCCTCTGACAGTCCTCATCACTATCTGCAATTCCACCAACCATTGTGTCATCTGCAAACTTACTAATCAGACCAGTTACATTTTCCTCCAAATCATTTATATATACGATGAACAGCAAAGGTTCCAGCACAGATCCCTGTGGAAGACCACTAGTCACATTCCTCCAATTAGAAAAGCACCCTTCCATTGCTACTCTCTCCCTTCTATGACCTTGCCAGTTCTGTATCCACCTTGCCAGCTCACTCCTGATCCCGTGTGACTTCAACTTTTGTGTCAGTCTTCCAGGAGAGACCTTGTCAAAGGCCTTACTGAAGTCCATATAGACAACATTCACTGCTCTACCTGCATCAATCATCTTTGTGAACTCTTCGAAAAACTCTATCAAGTTGGTGAGACATGACCTCCCCTTCACAAAACCATGTTGCCTCTCACTAATATGTCCATTTCGATATTGAGTAAACCAGGGGGGTGAGTATATCACGAGAGTGAGTAAACCAGGAGAGTAAGTAAACCAGGAGATTGAGTAAATCACGAGAGTGAGTAAACCAGGAGAGAGAGTGAACCAGAAGAGAGAGTGAACTAGAGGAGTGAGTGAACCAGGAGAGTGAGTAAACCAGGGGAGTGAGTGAACCAGGGGAGTGAGTAAACCAGGGGAGTGAGTGAAGCAGGAGAGTGAGTGAACCAGGGGAGTGAGTAAACCAGGAGAGTGAGTGAACCAGGAGAGTGAGTGAACCAGGGGAGTGAGTGAATCAGGGGAGTGAGTGAACCAGGAGAGTGAGTGAACCAGGAGAGTGAGTGAACCAGGGGAGTGAGTGAACCAGGGGAGTGAGTAAACCAGGAGAGTGAGAAAACCAGGAGAGTGAGTAAACCAGGAGAGTGAGTAAACCAGGGCAGTGGTTGAACCAGGGGAGTGAGTGAATCAGGGAAGTGAGTAAACCAGGAGAGTGAGTAAACCAGGAGAGTGAGTGAACCAGAGGAGCGAGTAAACCAGGGGAGTGAGTGAATAAGGGGAGTGAGTGAATCAGGGGAGTGAGTAAACCAGGAGAGTGAGTAAACCAGGGCAGTGGTTGAACCAGGGGAGTGAGTAAACAAGGGCAGTGAGTAAACCAGGAGAGTGAGTAAACCAGGAAAGTGAGTAAACCAGGAGAGTGAGTAAACCAGGAGAGTGAGTGAACCAGGGGAGTGAGTAAACCAGGAGAATGAGTAAACCAGGAGAATGAGTGAACCAGGAGAGTGAGTGAACCAGGAGAGTGAGTGAACCAGGGGAGTGAGTAAACCAGGAGAGTGAATGAGTGAACCAGGGGAGTGAGTGAACCTGGAGAGTGAGTGAACCAGCGGAGTGAGTAAACCAGATTCGATTAATCCAGGGGAGTGAGTGAACCAGGAGAGTGAGTGAACCAGGGGAGTGAGTGAACCAGGGGAGTGAGTGAACCAGGGGAGTGAGTGAACCAGGGGAGTGAGTGAACCAGGAGAGTGAGTGAACCAGGAGAGTGAGTGAACCAGGGGAGTGAGTGAGTGACCCAGCGGAGTGAGCAAACCAGGAGAGTGAGTAAACCAGGAGAGTGAGTGAACCAGGAGAGTGAGTGAACCAGGAGAGTGAGTAAACCAGGAGAGTGAGTAAACCAGGAGAGTGAGTAAACCTGGAGAGTGAGTGAACCAGGAGAGTGAGTGAACCAGGGGAGTGAGTAAACCAGGAGAGTGAGTGAGTGAACCAGGGGAGTGAGTGAACCTGGAGAGTGAGTGAACCAGGGGAGTGAGTAAACCAGGATGCGAGTAATCCAGGGGAGTGAGTGAACCAGGAGATTGAGTGAACCAGGGGAGTGAGTGAACCAGGGGAGTGAGTGAACCAGGGGAGTGAGTGAACCAGGGGAGTGAGTGAACCAGGGGAGTGAGTGAACCAGGGGAGTGAGTGAACCAGGGGAGTGAGTGAACCAGGAGAGTGAGTGAACCAGGAGAGTGAGTGAACCAGGGGAGTGAGTGAACCAGGGGAGTGAGTGAGTGAACCAGCGGAGTGAGCAAACCAGGAGAGTGAGTAAACCAGGAGAGTGAGTGAACCAGGAGAGCGAGTGAACCAGGAGAGTGAGTGAACCAGGAGAGTGAGTGAGTGAACCAGCGGAGTGAGCAAACCAGGAGAGTGAGTGAACCAGGAGAGTGAGAGAACCAGGGGAGTGAGCAAACCAGGAGAGTGAGTGAACCAGGAGAGTGAGTGAGTGAACCAGGAGAGTGAGTGAACCAGGGGTGTGAGCAAACCAGGAGAGTGAGTGAACCAGGAGAGTGAGTGAACCAGCGGAGTGAGCAAACCAGGGGAGCGAATAAACCAGGAGAGTGAGTAAACCTGGGGAGTGAGTGAACCAGGAGAGTGAGTGAACCAGGAGAGTGAGTGAACCAGGGGAGCGAGTGAACCAGGAGGGTGAGTAAACCAGGGGAGTGAGTGAACCAGGAGAGTGAGTGAACCAGGAGAGTGAGTGACTCAGGGGAGTGAGTGAACCAGGGGAGTGAGTGAACCAGGGGAGTGAGTGAACCAGGGGAGTGAGTGAACCAGGGGAGTGAGTGAACCAGGAGAGAGAGTGAACCAGGAGAGAGAGTGAACCAGGAGAGTGAGTGAATCAGGGGAGTGAGTGAACCAGGGGAGTGAGTGAACCAGGGGAGTGAGTGAACCAGGGGAGTGAGTGAACCAGGAGAGAGAGTGAACCAGGAGAGAGAGTGAACCAGGGGAGTGAGTGAACCAGGAGAGTGAGTGAACCAGGAGAGTGAGTGAACAAGGGGAGAGAGTGATCCAGGAGAGTGAGTGAACCCGGGGAATGAGGAAACCCGGGGAGTGAGTAAACCAGGGGAGTGAGTGAACCAGGAGAGTGAGTGAACCAGGAGAGTGAGTGAACCAGGAGAGTGAGTGAACCAGGGGAGTGAGTAAACCAGGAGAGTGAGTGAACCAGGAGAGTGAGTGAACCAGGGGAGTGAGTGAACCAGGGGAGTGAGTGAACCAGGGGAGTGAGTGAACCAGGAGAGTGAGTGAACCAGGAGAGTGAGTGAACCAGGAGAGTGAGTGAACCAGGAGAGTGAGTGAATCAGGGTAGTGAGTGAACCTGGGGAGTGAGTGAACCAGGAGAGTGAGTGAACCAGGAGAGTGAGTGAACCAGGAGAGTGAGTGAACCAGGAGAGTGAGTGAACCAGGAGAGTGAGTGAACCAGGAGAGTGAGTAAATCAGGGGAGTGAGTGAACCAGGGGAGTGAGTGAACCAGGAGAGTGAGGGAACCTCGGGAGCGAGTGAACCAGGAGAGTGAGTGAACCAGGAGAGTGAGTGAATCAGGGGAGTGAGTGAACCAGGGGAGTGAGTGAACCAGGGGAGTGAGTGAACCAGGGGAGTGAGTGAACCAGGGGAGTGAGTGAACCAGGAGAGAGAGTGAACCAAGAGAGTGAGTGAATCAGGGGAGTGAGTGAACCAGGGGAGTGAGTGAACCAGGGGAGTGAGTGAACCAGGAGAGAGAGTGAACCAGGAGAGAGAGTGAACCACGAGAGAGAGTGAACCAGGGGAGTGAGTGAACCAGGAGAGTGAGTGAACCAGGAGAGTGAGTGAACAAGGGGAGAGAGTGATCCAGGAGAGTGAGTGAACCCGGGGAATGAGGAAACCCGGGGAGTGAGTAAACCAGGGGAGTGAGTGAACCAGGAGAGTGAGTGAACCAGGGGAGTGAGTGAACCAGGAGAGTGAGTGAACCATTGGAATGAGTGAACCAGGGGAGTGAGTGAACCAGGAGAGTGAGTAAACCAGGAGAGTGAGTAAACCAGGAGAGTGAGTAAACCAGGGGAGTGAGTATATCAGGGGAGAGAGTGAACCGGGAGAGTGAGTGAACCAGGAGAGTGAGTGAATCAGGGGAGTGAGTGAACCGGGAGAGTGAGTAAATCAGGGGAGTGAGTGAACCGGGAGAGTGAGTGAACCAGGGGAGTGAGTAAACCAGGAGAGTGAATGAACCAGGAGAGTGAGTGAACCAGGAGAATGAGTGAACCAGGGGAGTGAGTGAACCTGGAGAGTGAGTGAACCGGGGGAGTGAGTGAACCGGGAGAGTGAGTGAACCGGGAGAGTGAGTGAACCGGGAGAGTGAGTGAACCGGGAGAGTGAGTGAACTAGGGGAGTGAGTAAACCAGGAGAGTGAGTAAACCAGGAGAGTGAGTGAACCAGGAGAGTGAGTGAATCAGGAGAGTGAGTAAATTAGGGGAGTGAGTAAACCGCGAGAGTGAGTAAATCAGGGGAGTGAGTAAATCAGGGGAGTGAGTGAACCAGGAGAGTGAGTGAACAAGGGGAGTGAGTGAACCGGGGGTGTGAGTGAAGCGGGGGTGTGAGTGAACCGGGGGAGTGAGTGAACCGGGAGAGTGAGTGAACCGGGAGAGTGAGTGAAGCCGGGGAGTGAGTGAAGCCGGGGAGTGAGTGAACCCGGGGGAGTGAGTGGACCGGGGGAGCGAGTGAACCGAGGGAGCGAGTGAACCGGATTAAACCAGGGGAGTGTGTAAACCAGGGGAGTGAGTAAGCCCGGAGGTGGAACAGTGATTTCCACTGCTGCCTCGCTGTGGCAGGGACCCGCGTTGAGTGACTGCCTGTCTCGCGTTTGCATGTTCTCCCCCTGTGCGTGGGTGGGTTCCCTCCGGGTGCTCCGATTTCCTCCCACAGGCCATAGATGTGCAGGTTTGGTGGGTCGGCAATGCTGAATTCCCGCTGTGTCCAAGGGTGTGTCTGTTCAGTGGGGTGACGGGTTTATGGGGATAAGGCGGCGAGTGGGCGGAGCTGGGGCGCTCTTTCAGAGGGTCGCTGCAGACTCGATGGGCCGAATTGCCTCCTTCACACTGTAGTAATTCTGTGGTTCAGTGGAATGGTAGGTTGCAGAAAGTGTGAGTTTGAGGGGCTGAGTGACAGTGTAATAACAAACAAGCTGCAGGCAATGACTGCAAATTGAATCTCTCATTGGGACAAACACACAGCTACAAAGGTGATTGGTTGAGCCGGAGGGCGCAGGGCCATTTGCAGCCACACACACAGTCCCCCCAACACGGGCTCTATAGGAGGTTTTGCTCCACATGTGATGACAGTGAAATGGGGAATATTCCCATTGATTCTCAATGCGGAATTGCTGCGGGGATCTGCGCATGCCCGGTGAATCACGCCCCAGAGACGTCACTCTGAGATTAAGCGCATGCGCAGCCCCTCCACCACACACTCTCCATTTGGTCAGTGAGTGGAATCGCTTTGTTGAAACTGAGGGAAATGTCAATGTCAGGGCCCAGGTCAGCGAGGAAACAGCGTTCTCATTGCAGCAGCACCTCCATCTGGGAGTGTGAGCAAAGAGGCTCAGAGATCATTACTGACTCGGGGGGAGTTCAGGGAGAATCGGGGGCTGTTTGCAAGAGGCGCAGCGGAGCACGATCTTGTTCCGGGACTTGGAGTGAGTGGGGGGGAGGGAGAGCTCTTTCTGGGCCTGGCTTATTTGTCTGATTCTGGGTTAGGATTTGGAGAGTATTTTCTTTCTTTTACTGATTATCAGTTGAAAGAATAGATTGATCTATCATTGGCCTCATCTGACCCTAACTTACATGAAATTTGTTTTCTTCTTCCTAGTTCAACAGATGAAAAGATGAGTTCCAAGATGATTATGATGATTCCTCAGCAACGTGAATGTGCAGCCGTCTCCTTCTAACTGACTGTAAGTACAATATTAATGCAACATTGCAGAGACACAGACACAACATCAGCTCCACCGTCACTGAGCAGAAGCAGTCAGATTCGCAGAGACCTCAAGTCCCAGATGAACATGTCCAATCCAACAGTCCTCTTTATCCAATTGAAGAAATTCAAGTAAATCTGGACTTCTGGAGAAAATGTAAATATTATTTACAGATACACGAGAGGACAGGTGGCATAATTTTTCACAATTCACCCCTACTCTCTCATGGAATGTTGGATCAACTTTTGACAACAGCGTTTCATCTGTAAAGTAATCAGTATAGTATTAATTAGGCTATAGATTCAGCAATCAATGTGCAAGTATCCATTGGCACTTTTTTGTAACTTTCTTAGTTTAAAATATATCAGAAGCAAAACACTTGAATAAGGCATTAACAGAAAAATGATACGTTGAAATAGTTCTCCAAAGAGACACTTATCAAATTGTAAGGCCATCCTTCATTCTCACAAGTTGTGAACCTTTGATACAAGTGGAAGGTCGGATAGTACAGCTTATTGAAAAGGGCCGAATTAATCATAAACTTCTACCGAGACACCTCCCAAAACAAAATATTAAATTCCAATCCAAATATCTCACACAATCTCAGATATAATGGTACAGTGTCATTCTCATGAAACAGACATGGAAATAGATCATTTAACATATCAATGTTATCACTAAAAGTAATAATGGAGGATCAATACTGAACAGAATGTTCACCCTTAACTCACAAAACAGATATTGACAAGTACAGAAAACACAGTAACATCTTGCACATCAGAGAGGTGGACAGACTGAGATTACCTGTCCTCTCGTGTATCTGCAAATAATATTACAGATGGAGATTAAACCCAGAATCCCATAACAGAGACAGACAGCTACAAATGCAAGCACAGAGACAGGAGTTAGAGAATCAAATTAATTTTTCCCCTCACTTATAACAGAGACAGACAGCTACCGTGGAAAACACACTCTCACACATTCAGACACCAACAACTGAGCAAGAAGCAGTAAAATATGCCATATATCATAAATAGACAGTGAGGGTAAAACACACACGCGCGTTTTCTTATGCACATGCTCACTGACAAGTAACTCAGCAGGAAGCACTATATATGCAGTGCATATCACAGGGACTCTCACACCATTAACTGAGCATTAAGCAGTAAAATATGTCATATCGCACACATAAACAGAGAGGTTTATACACACTCACTCACACTCTGTCTCTCATACACTCTCACACACCCACGCACTGTCTCTCCCACACACTCACAAATCAATAACTGAGCAGTAATCAAGAATATATTAATTGTATATCACAGAGAGACTGTGAGGTTAATACACACTCACTCACACACACTCTCTCACACACACACACACTCTCCCTCTGATACACACACCAGTCACTGAGCAGTAATCAATTAAATATGTGATATATACCACAGAGATACAGTGAGGGTAAAACATGCACTCACTCTCTCACTCACACGCTCTCACTCAGTCAGACAGCAGTAACTGAGCAGTAAGCTGTAAAATATGTGTTATGCATCATGGACAGTGAGGGTAAAGCGCACACACTCACATATTTTAACTCACACACACTCACGCTCTCTCTCTCACACTCTTGTTCCTTCTCTCACAGACTCTCTCTCACACACACACACATACACACCAGTCATTGAGCAGTAAGCAGTTAAATATGCGTTTTATATCGCAGAGGGACAGTGGGGGTAAAACACACATTCGCACACCAGTAACTGAGCAGTAAAATATGTGTTTTTTATCACCGAGACAATGAAGGTAAAACACACACACTCACGCAGACTATTTCTCACACTCAGACACTCCCAAACACACACTGGCACATTCTCTCACACACACACTCTCATATTCACATACTCTCATATTCACATACTCTCACAACAGTAACTGAGCAGTGAGCAGTAAAATATGCATCATATATCACAGAGACAGTGATGGTCAAATAGATTCTCACTCTCTCTCACACACTCACCACACACCCCAGTAACTGAGCAGCAACAGCAAAATATGTGTTATATATCAAAAAGAGACAATGAGGGTTAAATACACATAGGCTCACTCGCTCGCACACCCACTCTCTCTCACGCTCGCTCACTCTCTCTCACGCACACCCACTCTCTCACACACACACACCCACACTCTCTCATGCGTGCCCACTCTCTCTCACGCACACCCACTCCCTCTCACGCACACCCACTCCCTCTCACGCACACCCACTCCCTCTCACGCACACCCGCTCTCTCTCACGCACACCCGCTCTCTCTCACGCACACCCGCTCTCTCGCGCACACCCGCTCTCTCTCGCGCACACCCGCTCTCTCTCGCGCACACCCGCTCTCTCTCGCGCACACCCGCTCTCTCTCGCGCACACCCGCTCTCTCTCGCGCACACCCGCTCTCTCTCGCGCACACCCGCTCTCTCTCGCGCACACCCGCTCTCTCTCGCGCACACCCGCTCTCTCTCGCGCACGCACGCCCGCTCTCTCTCGCGCACGCACACCCGCTCTCTCTCGCGCACGCACGCCCACTCTCTCTCGCGCACGCACGCCCACTCTCTCTCACACACACACGCCCACTCTCTCTCACACACGCACGCCCACTCCCCTCTTGCACACACACCAACTCTCTCTCACGCACACCCACTCTCAAACATATCAGTAACTGAGCAGCATAAACTAATATATGCCTTATGTATCACCGAGACAATGAGGAGAAAAATTCTTCGAAGTGCAGGGTCGGATTAGGACAAGTCAGCATGGATTTAGTAAGGGGAGGTCGTGCCTCGCAAACCTGTTAGAGTTCTTTGAAGAGATAACAAATAGGTTAGACCAAGGAGAGCCAATGGATGTTATCTATCTTGACTTCCAAAAGGCCTTAGATAAGGTGCCTCACGGGAGACTGCTGAGTAAAATAAAGGCCCATGGTATTCGAGGCAAGGTACTAACATGGATTGACGATTGGCTGTCAGGCAGAAGGCAGAGAGTTGAGATAAAAGGTTCTTTTTCGGAATGGCAACCAGTGACGAGTGGTGTCCCGCAGGGTTCAGTGTTGGGGCCACAGCTGTTTTCTTTATATATTAACGATCTAGATGACGGGACTGGGGGCATTCTGGCTAAGTTTGCCGATGATACAAAGATAGGTGGAGGGGAGGTAGTATGGAGGAGGTGGGGAGGCTGCAGAAAGATTTAGACAGTTTAGGAGAGTGGTCCAAGAAATGGCTGATGAAATTCAATGTGGCAAGTGCGAGGTCTTGCACTTTGGAAAAAAGAATAGAGGCATGGACTATTTTCTAAACAGTGACAAAATTCATAATGCTGAAGTGCAAAGGGACTTGGGAGTCCTGGTCCAGGATTCGCTAAAGGTAAACTTGCAGGTTGAGTCCGTAATTAAGAAAGCAAATGCAATGTTGTCATTCATGCAAATGCAATGTCGTCTTTTAAAATCTTTCCTCCTTCAAGACTGTGACAAAAACAACTTTACACCTTGGTTTTGATAAAACTAACTTTGTCTTTATTGACCAAAGTCTGCATGCAGATGGCTACAGGTTAGAGAGAGAGAGAGCTGTTAAGGTAAACCTGCTCATTCTTTCTCAAGCTCGCAAAGACATGGAGAAAACGTTCAATATTTATACAAAAGCTGTATCATTTTACAAAAACAGACCTTGTTCAAAAATGTCAATACAGTCATAACTTCTGATCAAACATGTTGTCATGGAAAGACCCTGACTCGGCTTATTTGCAGTATTTTGTCTTTAGAGGGTTTAAGACGTGGTCCTATTTTGTTTTTACCTCTGCCCTCATGATGCCTTGACGCAGATGAACCTAGGACATGAGGAGGTTGTGTTATTAGGACATTCCTAGATCGTGGCTTTGTTATCAGGTTTTAATAAGGTCAGGCACTATTTTCCCTCTTCTGGCCTTGTATGATACAATTATGTGGATTCTTAGCTTTGTCTAGTTTGTCAGGGTCTGATCTTGGCACTTAGCTGACACAGCTGTCCTACAATTGGTTACATAAATTGGCTATTTTTCCCATCATGCTATTGCTGAGTTTGTACACTTTCACATCAAGAGGCTTGGAATATAAAAGCAGGGATGTACTTCTGAAGCTTTATAAAGCATTAGTTAGGCCCCATTTAGAATACTGTGAGCAATTTTGGGCCCCACACCTCAGGAAGGACATACTGGCGCTGGAGCGGGTCCAGCGGAGATTCACACGGATGATCCCAGGAATGGTAGGCCTAACATACGATGAACGTCTGAGGATCCTGGGATTATATTCATTGGAGTTTAGGAGGTTGAGGGGAGATCTAATAGAAACTTACAAGATAATGAATGGCTTAGATAGGGTGGATGTAAGGAAGTTGTTTCCATTAGCAGGGGAGACTAGGACCCGGGGGCACAGCCTTAGAATAAAAGGGAGTCACTTTAGAACAGAGGTGAGGAGAAATGTCTTCAGTCAGAGAGTGGTGGGTCTGTGGAATTCATTGCCACAGAGGGCGGTGGAGGCTGGGATGTTGAGTGTCTTTAAGACAGAAGTTGATCAATTCTTGATTTCTCGAGGAATTAAGGGCTAAGGAGAGAGAGCGGGTAAATGGAGTTGAAATCAGCCATGATTGAATGGTGGAGTGGACTCGATGGGCCGAATGGCCTTACTTCCGCTCCTATGTCTTATGGTCTTAAAACTGACACCCACACACACTCTTCTGCTCGCACTCTCTCTCTCACACACACACACCGTTAACTGAATATTACAAGGTTTTAGACATCACTGAGAATCTCACACACACTCTCTCACTCACGCACACACTCATAAACCATTAACTGAGCAGTAAGCAGTAAAATATATGTTATGTACCATAGAGTGACAGTGAGGATAAAGCACCCACTCATACACACACACTCTCACACACACACCAGTGAGCATCATATATCACGGAGAAACAATGAGGGCAAATCACACCTTCACACTCTCCATACAGGCACTATCTCTCACACACACTCATGCTCTCTCACACACCAGTCACTGAGCAGTAAGCAGTTAAATATGCATTGTATGTCTCAGGGGGATAGTGAGGGTAAAACACACTCTCGCCACTCTCACATACTCACACACTCCAGCAACTGAGCAGGGAGCAGCAAAATATGTTGTATATGATAGACAGACAGTCAGGGTAAAACACACACTCGCACACTCTCCAACACCTGTTACTAAGCAGTAAAATATGTTATATATCACAGAGATGATGTGGAGATGCTGCCGTTGGACTACGGTGAGCACAGTAAGAAGTCTTACAACACCAGGTTAAAGTCCAAAAGGTTTGTTTCGAAGCACCACCTGTGGGACTTGAATCTGGTGTTGTTAGAACATAGAACAGTACAGCACAGAACAGGCCCTTCGGCCCTCGATGTTGTGCCGGGCTTTGTCCGAAACCAAGATCAAACTATCCCACTCCCTGTCATTCTGGTGTGCTCCACGTGCCTATCCAATAACCGCTTGAAAGTTCCTAAATGTCCAACTCCACTATCACAGCACGCAGTCCATTCCACACTCTAACCACTCTCTGAGTAAAGAAACTACCTCGGACATCCCTCCTATATCTCCCACCCCAAACCTTATAGTTATGCCCCCTTGTAACAGCTACATCCTCCTGAGGAAATAGTCTCTGAACGTCCGCTCTATCTATCTCCCTCATCATCTTATAAACCTCTATTAAGTCGCCTCTCATCCTCCTTCACTCCTTTGAGAAAAGCTCTAGATCCATCAACCTTTCCTCATAAGACCTACCCTCCAATCCAGGCAGTATCCTGGTAAATCTCCTCTGCACCCTTTCCAATACTTCCACATCCTTCCTATAATAAGGTGACCAGAACTGCACACAATACTCTAAATGTGGTCTCATCAGGGTCGTGTAAATTGCAGCATAACCCCACGGCTCTTAAACACAAGCCCCTGTTAATAAACACTAACACGCTATAGATCTTCTTCACGGCTCTGTCCACTTGAGTGGCAACCTTCAGAGATCTGTGGACATGAACCCCAAGATCTCTCTGTTCCTCCACATTCCTCTGAACCCTGCCGTTGACCCTGTAATCCGCATTCAAATTTGTCCGACCAAAATGAATCACCTCGCACTTATCAGGGGTTAAACTCCATCTGCCAATTTGCGGCCCAGCTCTGCATCTTATCAATGTCTCTTTGCAGCCTACAACAGCCCTCCACCTCATCCACTACTCCATCAATCTTGGTGTCATCAGCAAATTTACTGACCCACCCTTCAGCCCCCTCCTCCAAGTCATTGATAAAAATCACAAATAGCAGAGGACCCAGCACTGCTCCCTGTGGTACACCGCTGGTAACTGGTCTCCAGTCTGAAAATTTTCCATCCACCACCACCCTCTGTCTTCTATGTGATAGCCAGTTACTTATCGAATTGGCCAAATTTCCCTCGATCCCATACCTCCTTACTTTCTTCATGAGCTGACCATGGGGAACCTCATCAAAAACCTTACTGAAATCCATGTATAGTACATCAACTCCTCTACTTTCATCTGCACACTTCGCTCCTCAAAGAATTCAATCAAATTTGTGAGGCAAGACCCTTCACGAATCCTTGTTTTACAATCCCGGATTAAGCTGCATCTTTCCACATGGTCATTAATCTTATCCCTCAGGACACTTTCCATGAACTTATCGACCACCGAGGGCAGCACGGTGGCACAGTGGTTAGCATTGCTGCCTACGGCGCTGAGGACCCGGGTTCGAATCCTGGCCCTGGGTCACTGTCCGTGTGGAGTTTGCGCATTCTCCCAGTGTCTGCGGGGGTTTCACCCCCACAACCCAAAGATGTGCAAGTTAGGTGGATTGGACAAGCTAAATTGCCCCTTAATTGGGCAATCTTTCCAAATGGTCATTAAACCTATCCCTCAGGACCCTTTCTACTAACCTACCGACCACCGATGTAAGACTAACCGGCCTATAATTACTAGGGTCATTCCTATTGCCTTTTTTGAACAGAGGAACAACATTCGCCACTCTCCGGTCCTCTGGCACTATCCCCGTGGACAGTGAGGACCCAAAGATCAAAGCCAAAGGCTCTGCAATCTCATCCCATGCCTCCCAAAGAAACCGAGGATATTTCCCATCTGGCTCAGGGGACGTGTTGCCCCTCAGATTTTTCAAAATTCCTCATAAATCTTCCCTCAGAACATCTACCTCCTCCAGCCTACCCGCCTGTCTCACACACTCATCCTCAAAAACATAGCCCCTCTCTTTGGTGAACACTGAAGAAAAGTATTCATTCAACGCCTCTCCTGTCTCTTCTGATGCCACACAGAAGTTCCCACTACTGTCCTTGACCGGCCCTAACCTCACCCTGGTCATTCTTTTATTTTTCACATAAGAGGAAAAAGCCTTGGGGTTTTCATTGATCCGACCCGCCAAGGACTTCTCATGCCCCCTCCTAGCTCTCCTAAGCCCTTTTTTAAGCTCATTCCTTGCTACTTTCTAACCCTCAAGCGACCCTACTGAACCTTGTTTTCTCATCCTTACATACGCTTCCTTTTTCCTCTTGACATGACATTCAACCTCTTTTGTGAACCATGGTCCCCTCACATGGGCATTTGCTCCCTGCCAGACAGGGACATACCTATCAAGGACACGCAGTATTTGTTCCTTGACCAAGCTCCACTTTTCATTTGTGCTTTTCCCTGACAGTTTCTGTTCCCATCTTATGCTTCCGAATTCTTGCCTAATCGCATCATCATTACCCCTCCCACAATTATTATTATTTTTTTAAAAATAATTTTTATTAAAGGTTTTCATAAAATATCAATAACAAAATGAAAAAGAAACCCAACAGGGTTAAGTACAAAACACAGTCCAGAAAAACAACCCTCCACATCCCCCTCCCGCCCTGTACATAAATAATAAATTAACATTGACACCCTGACTTAATACAACAAGTATATCCAACCCCTCAGACCCTCCAGTGTAAATAACAAAACCAAAAAAAATAAAGTGACCCCCCCCCCCCGCCCGAGTTGCTGCTGCCATTAACCAATGTCTACCGCTCTGCCAGGAAGTCTAAGAACGGTTGCCACTGCCTAAAGAACCCTTGTACCGACCCTCTCAAGGCGAATTTCACCCTCTCCAACTTAATAAACCCCGCTATATCGTTGATCCAGGATTCCACGCTTGGCCGCCTCGCATCCTTCCACTGAAGAAGAATCCTTCGCCGGGCTACCAGGGATGCAAAGGCCAGAATTCCGGCCTCTTTCGCCTCCTCTGCTCCCAAATTTTGAGGGCAGGCACCACCACCGGGTTCGTGGTATACCTCCTTGGAGGGAGCGGCAGCGGTGCCGTTGCCAGCGCCCCCAGTCTCGTACCCACACAAGATGCCGTCTCCAGCCTCTTCCATGCGGCCCCCTCCCCCTCCATCACCGACTTGCGCACCATCGTCGCATTGGCGGCCCAGTAGTATCCACAGAGGTTGGGCATCACCAGTGCCCCCCTATCTCTCCTCCGCTCCAGGAACACCCTTCTCACCTTCGGGGTCCGTCGCGCCCACACAAACCCCATTATACTCCTGTTAACCCGCCTGAAAAAGCCTTCGGGATAAACACGGGGAGGCACTGGAAGAGGAATAAAAACCTTGGGAGCACCGTCATTTTGATTGACTGCACCCTACCCGCCAAGGACAGCGGCAACGCGTCCCACCTCTTGAACTCCTCCTCCATTTGCTCCAACAGCCTTGTAAGGTTAAGCCTATGCAGGACCCCCCAGCTCCTGGCCACCTGGACTCCCAGATACATGAAGCTCCTCTCCACCTTTTTTAGTGGGAGCTCGCCAATCCCCCTCTCCTGGTCCCCTGGATGAACTACGAACAGCTCGCTCTTCCCCATGTTGAGGATGTACCCCGAAAAGTCCCTGAATTCCCTAAGAATCCTCATTACTTCTGGCATTCCTCCCACCGGGTCCATCACATACAGCAGCAGGTCGTCCGCATAAAGTGACACCCTATGCTCCTCCCCACCACGCACCAACCCCCTCCAGTTCCTTGACTCCCTCAGTGCCATAGCCAGGGGTTCAATCGCCAGTGCGAAGAGCAGGGGGGATAGGGGACACCCCTGTCTCATCCCTCGGTGCAACGGAAAGTACCCTGACCTCTTCCTGTTTGTGGCCACACTCGCCATCGGGACCTCATACAACAGCCTAACCCACCTGACAAACCCCTCCCCAAACCCAAACCTCTTCAGCACCTCCCACAGATACCCCCACTCTACCCTATCGAAGGCTTTCTCAGCGTCCATCGCTACCACTATTTCCGCCTCCCACTCCCTCGCCGGCATCATGATAACGTTCAAAAGCCTCCGCACATTCGCGTTCAACTGCCTCCCCTTCACAAACCCCGTCTGGTCTTCATGGATGATCTGCGGCACACAATCCTCAAGGCTAAGACCTACGCCAGCACCTTGGCATCTACATTTAGCAAGGAAATCGGTCTGTAAGATCCACACTGCAGGGGATCCTTGCCCGCTTCAGGATCAAGGAGATCAGTGCCCGGGACATCGTCGGGGGCAAAGCCCCCTCCTCCCTTGCCTCATTGAAGGTCCTAACTAACAGCGGGCCCAACAGGTCCAGATATGTTTTCAAGAATTGGACCGGGAAACCATCCGGCCCCGGTTCCTACCTTGCCTGCATGCTTCCTATCCCTTTGATCAGCTCCTCCAGCCCAATTGGGGCCCCAAATCCCGCCACCAGTCCCTCTTCCACCTTTGGAAACCTCAATTGGTCCAGGAAGCGGCCCATCCCTCCCCCCTCCCGTGGGCTCGGATCGGTACAATTCCTCGTAGAAGTCCCTGAAGACCCCATTGATGCCCGCTCCACTCCGCGCGCCCCCCCCCCCCCCCCCCACCCCCACTGTCCTTAACTTAGCTGCGTCCTGCTTCTGAAGCTGATGTGCCAGCATCCGGCTTGCCTTTTCCCCATACTCGTAAATCGCCCCCTGGGCCTTCCTCCACTGCACCTCCGCCTTCCTGGTGGTCACCAGGTCGAATTTGGCCTGGAGGCTGCGCCTCTTCCTCAGCAATCCTTCCTCGGGCTCCTCCGCATACCTCCTGTCTACCCTCACCATCTCCCCCACCAGCCTCTGTCCCCACTCCCTCCGCTCCTTGTGGGCCCTAATGGAGTTCAGCTCTCCCCTCACCACCGCCTTCAGTGCCTCCCATAGCATCCCCACTCGGACCTCCCCGTTGGCGTTGGTCTCCAGGTACCTCTCTATACTTCCTCGGACCCACTCGCTCACCTCCTCGTCCGCCAACAGCCCCACCTCCGAGCGCCACAGCGGGCGCTGGTCCCTCTCCTCCCCCATCTCCAAGTCCACCCAATTCGGGGCGTGGTCCTAAATGGCTATTGCCGAATACTGAGTATCCTCTACTCTCGCTATCAACGCCCAACTCGAGATGAAAAAGTCGATTCGGGAATAACCCTTATGGACATGTGAGAAGAATGAAAATTCCCTAGCCCCCGGCCTTGCAAATCCCCAAGGGTCCACCCCTCCCATCTGGTCCATAAACCCCCCTCAGCACTCTAGCCGCCGCCGGCTTCCTACCCGTCCTAGACCTGGAGCGATCCAGTGTCGGGTCCAGCACCGTGTTAAAGTCACCCCCATTATCAGGCCCCCCACTTCCAAGTCTGGGATCCGACCCAACATACGCCGCATAAAACCCGCATCGTCCCAGTTTGGGGCATACACATTGACCAGTACCACCCTCTCTCCCTGCAACTTACCACTTACCATCATGTACCTGCCGCCATTATCTGCCACAATGCTCGACGCCTCAAACGACACCTTCCTTCCCACCAAGATCGCCACCCCTCGATTTTTGGCATGCAGCCCCGAGTGAAACACCTGACCTACCCACCCTTTCCTCAATCTTACTTGGTCTGCCACCTTCAGGTGTGTCTCCTGAAGCATAACCACATCCGCCTTGAGCCCCTTCAGGTGAGCGAACACGCGGGCCCGCTTAATCGGCCCATTCAGTCCCCTTACATTCCAGGTTATCAGCCGGATCAGGGGGCTACCCGCCCCCCTCTCCCGCCGACTAGCCATGGCCCCTCCTTGGCCAGCCACGTGCCCACACCCCACACCCGGCCCGTTCCCCACAGCGGCATACCCCCGTCTAGTCCCCCCCCACCCCCACTCTCTCCAGCTCCTCCTTGACCATAGCAGCAGCTCGATTTCCCCCCCCACTCAACCCTCCTCCCCCGGTTAGGACCCATCCTAGCTGATTTACTCCCCCCATTGCACTTCTGCAAGTCAGCTGTCTCCTGCTGACCCCGGCCACTCCCGCCTCTCCTTCGACTCCTCCCATTGTGTGGCACACCCTCCTCTCCCGTCCCCATCCATAGGCTCTCCCCCTCCCCCTTCTGTTCTAAGCGCGGGAAACAACCCTCGCTTCCCCGCCCCGGCCCCGCCCCCTCCAGTCTTCAGCGTGGGAAAAAGCCCGCGCTTTCCACCTACCAGGCCCCGCCACCTCTGACGCAGCTCCTTTTACAGGCCTGTCCCCTCACCCCTGACTCGGGCCTCCCCCACCCCCGCGGGGCCCCATCTCACCTTCAAGAGCCCCCCCGACCAACCCAACCAAAACAGTGCCCAACCCGTCCCAGCCACCTTCTCCGACCCAAAAGAGAAAAAACACAAAGAAAAAGAAACCCGGAGCAATATAAAAGCCCCCCCCTCGAAACAAAAATAAACATAGCATATCAACCATAGTCCCCAATCGCCCATCCCGACCCTCAATCTGTGTCCAACTTCTCGGCCTGAACAAAGGCCCACACCTCCTCCGGAGACTCAAAATAATGGTGCCGGTCCTTGTAGGTAACCCACAGTCGCTCCGGCTGCAACATGCCAAACTTCACCCCCTTCCTGTGCAGCACTGCCTTAGCTCGATTGTACCCGGCCCTCCTCTTCGCCACCTCCGCACTCCAGTCCTGACATATCTGAACCTCCCCGTTCTCCCACCTGCTGCTCCTCTCCTTCTTGGCCCACCTGAACACACACTCCCGATCGACGAACCGATGGAACCTCACCAGCACCGCCCGCGGAGGCTCATTAGCCTTGGGCCTCCTCACCAGCACTCTATGAGCCCCTTCCAGCTCCAGGGGCCCCTGGAAGGACCCCGCTCCCATCAGCGAGTTCAACATGGTGACCACATAGGCCCCCACGTCCGGCCCCTCCGGGAGGCCCAGAATCCGCAGATTCTTCCACCTCGACTGATTCTCCATCTCCTCGAACCGCTCCTGCCATTTCTTGTGGAGCGCCTCGTGCGCCTCCACCTTTCCTGCCAGGCCTAAGATCTCGTCCTCATTGTCAGAGATCTTTTGTCGAGCCTCGCGGATCGCCACTCCCTGGGCCGTCTGTGTCTCCAGCAGCTTATCAATAGAAGCCTTCATCGTCTCTAGCAGGTCCATTTTATTCTCTCTGAAGCAGCGCTGGATACCGTCCTGCTGCTCTTCCGCCCACTGCATCCACGCTGCCTGGTCTCCGCCCGCCGCCATTTTGTCCTTCTTCCCTCGCACCTTCTTCGGGTCCACCACCACCTTTATTTTCACCCCGCTCCTAGTTGAAGCCATATACTGATGGGGAGCTGTTGTAGACTCCTTCCCACACTGGGAAACGTCGAAAAAGTGCCGTTGGGGGCATTGAAAAGAGCCCAAAAGTCCGTTTTTGTGGGAGCCGCCGAATGTGCGACTTAGCTCCACATAGCCGCAACCGGAAGTTCCCCCCTCCCCCAATTATAAACCTTGCCCTGCCGTATGGCCCTATCCCTCTCCAGCAAGACTTCTTGCTGTTTTCACAGAGGGACAGTGAGGGTACAACACATGCTCACACGCGCTCTCCCTACACACACACTCTCTCTCACACACACGCCAGTTACTGAGCAGTTAGCAGTGAAATATGTTATTTTTGATAGACAGACAGTGAGGATAAAACACTCACACACCTGTGACTGAGCAGTAAAATATGTTATATATCACAGAGAGACAATGAAGGTAAAACACACACTCTCTCCCCCCACACACTCACACTCCTGCAGACTATTTCTCAAACTCACACACTCCCTCACACAGACTGACACACTCACTTGCACATGCTCCCTCACACACACACACTCTTTCATATTCACACTTTCTGATCCTCACACTCTCTGACACAACAGTTACTGAGTAAAAAGCAGTAAAATATGCATCATCTATCATAGAGAGACAATGATGGTAAAACACACGCTCACTCTCTCTCATACACACACCAGTAACTGGGCAGGAACAGGAAAATATGTGCAATATATCAAAGAGAGATAGAGGGTAAAATGCAAACATGCTCACACACACACATGCTCACACACACACATGCTCACACACACACATGCTCACACACACACATGCTGACACTCACACATGCACACACTCACACATGCTCACACTCACACATGCTCACACTCACACATGCTCACACTCACACATGCTCACACACACTCATGCTCACACACACTCATGCTCACACACACTCATGCTCACACACACTCATGCTCACACACACACATGCTCACACACACACATGCTCACACACACACACATGCTCACACACACACACATGCTCACACACACACATATTCTCTCACACGCGCACATATTCTCTCACACGCGCACTCGCGCTCTCACACGCACTCGCTCTCACGCGCTCGCTCTCGCACGCGCTCGCTCTCACGCACGCGCTCGCTCTCACGCACGCGCTCGCTCTCACGCACGCGCTCGCTCTCACGCACGCGCTCGCTCTCACGCACGCGCTCTCACGCACGCGCTCGCTCTCACGCACGTGCTCGCTCTCACGCACGCGCTCGCTCTCACGCGCGCGCTCGCTCTCACGCGCGCGTTCGCTCTCACGCGCGCTCGCTCTCACACGCGCGTGCGCTCTCACACACGCGCTCAATCTCACACACGCGCTCGCTCTCACACACATTAATGCGATCACTCACACTCTCTCACACACATAAACACACACTCACTCATCAATAACTGATCAGTAAGCAGTAAAATACGTGTTATATATCATAGAGTGATATTGAAAATAAAACACACGCACACACACTCACATTCTCTCACTCTGACACACCAGTAACTGAGCAGGAAGGAGTAAAATATGCATTATATATCACAGAGACATTGAGGATAAAACTCACACACACTAACTTAGCAGTAAACAGTAAGTATGCGTTCTATATCACAGCGAGATTGCGAGTCAGACGAACAAGGCAGATGAAGTGAGAACATGGGGTTATGATGTATTTGCTGTCACTGTATCACGGTTGGGAGAGGGGAAGGATTGGAAGCTCAATATTCCAGGATACAGGATCTCCAGGAGAGATAGGGCAGGAGGTAAAAGAGGAGGGAGTGTCACAATTTTGATCAGAGAATGAATTACAGCAGTAAGGAGAGATGACATCTTAGAAAGCTCTTCAACTGGATTGGATTTTGTTCATTGTCACGTGTACCGAGGTACAGTGAAAAATATTTTTCTGCGAGCAGCTCAACAGATCATCAAGTACATGAAAAGAAAAGGAAATAAAAGAAAATACATAATAGGGCAACACAAGGTACACAATGTAACTACATAGACACCGGCATCGGGTGAAGCATACAGGGGTGTAGTGTTAATGAGGTCAGTCCATAAGAGGGTCATTTAGGAGTCTGGTAACAGTGGGGAAGAAGCTGTTTTTGAGTTTGTTTGTGCGTGTTCCCAGACTTTTGTATCTCCTGCCCGATGGAAGAAGTTGGAAGAGTGAGTAAGCCGGGTGGGAGGGGTCTTTGATTGTGCTTGCCGCTTTCCCCAGGCAGCGGGAGGTGTAGATGGAGTCAATGGATGGGAGGCAGGTTCGTGTGATGGACTGGGCTGTGTTCACGACTCTCTGAAGTTTCTTGCGGGTTTGGGCCGAGCGGTTGCCATACCAGGCCGTGATGCAGCAGCTAGGATGCTTTCTATGGTGCATCTGTAAAAGTTGGGAAGAGTTAATGTGGACATGCCGAATTTCCTTAGTTTGCTGAGGAAGTAAAGGCCCTGTTGAGATTTCTTGGTGGTAGCGTCGATGTGGGTGGACCAGGACAGATTTTTGGAGATGTGAACCACTAGGAATTTGAAACTGCGAACAATCTCCACCTCGGCCTCATCGATGCTGACAGTGGTGTGTCCAGTTCTTAGCTTTCTGAAGTCAATGACCGGCTCTTTAGATTTGCTGGCATTGAGGGAGAGGTTGTTGTCGCTACACCACTCCACTAGGTTCTCGATCTCCATCCTGTATTCTGACTCGTCATTATTTGCGATTCGGCCCACTATGATCGTATCATCAGCAAACTTGTGGATGGGGTTGGAAACAAATTTTGCCACGCAATCATGTGTGTACAAGGAGGATAGTGAGGGGCTAAGTAGGCAGCCTTGCGGGGCCCAGATATTAGAACTATACTGAAGCCAAATGGGAAGAACTTAAAAACCAAAAAGGAGCAATCACATTGCTGGAGTGTTCCATTGGCCCCCTAACCATCCGAGAGAAATAGAAGAGTGAATATGGAGGCAAATTTCAGAGAAGTGGAAAAGTAATAGGGTTGTGATAGTGGGAACAGTGGGGGATCGCAATTTCCTCAATATGAACTGGGGTAGTCATAGTGTGAACGGTTTAGAGGGAGCGTAATTCTTAAAATGCATCCATGAGAACTTTTTAAGCCAGTACGTAGAAGGACAGACAAGAGAGGAGCGGTCTTGGACTTCATTTTCAGTAACAAAGCTGGACAAGTGGTTGAAGTATCGTTGGGGGAGCATTTTGCAGACAGTGATCATAACTTCATTAGATTCAAGATAGTTCTGGAAAAGGAGATGGATGGACCTGAGATCAAAGTTCACAAATGGAGGAAGGCTGATTTTAATAAGATCAGATATGATTTGGCCAGAGTTGATAGGGAGCAGACACCATTAGGTAAATCTGTGACAGAACAGTGGGACACATTCAACAAGGAAATAGGGAGAGTACACGGCCAACATGTTCCAATCAAGAAAAGGGTGGGACCAACAAATCCAGTCAACCATGTATATTGAGGGATATACAGCGTTGGATAAGTAGAAAAGGGGAGGCTTGTGGCAGATATCAAGGGCTCAAAACAGCAGAAGTGCTAGAGGTGTATCGAATGTGCAAGAGGGGACTTAAAACGGAAATGAGGAGAGCAAAAAGGAGACATGAAGATAGAACATTACAGCGCAGTACAGGCCCTTTGGCCCTCTATGTTGTGCCGACCTGTGAAACCACTCTAAAGCCCATCTACACTATTCCCTTATTGTCCATATGTCTATCCAATGACCATTTGAATGCCCTTAGTGTTGGCGAATCCACTACTGTTGCAGGCAGGGCATTCCATGCCCTTACTACTCTCTTAGCAAAGAACCTACCTCTGTCCTATATCTATCTCCCCTCAATTTAAATCTAAGTCCCCTTGTGCTAGACATCACCATCCAAGGAAAAAGGCTCTCACTGTCCACCCTATCCAATCCTCTGATCATCTTGTATGCCTCAATTTAAAAAAAAAAAAAAAATTTTTGTGTACTCTATTCATTTTTTCCAATTAAGGGGTAATTTGGTGGGGCCAATCCACCTACCCTGCACATCTTTGGGTTGTGGGCGCGAAACCCACGCAAACATGGGGAGAATGTGCAAACTCCACATGGACAGTGACCCAGTGCCAGGATCGAACCTGGGACCTCAGCGCCGTGAGGCAGCAGGGCTAACCCACTGCGCCACTGTGCTGCCCTATTGTATGCCTCAATTAAGTCACCCCTTAACCTTCTTGTCTGTAACGAAAACAGCCTCAGTCCCTCAGCCTTTCCTCATAAGATCTTCCCTCCATACCAGGCAACATGCTGGTGAATCTCCTCTGCACCCTTTCCAATGCTTCCACATCCTTCCGATAATGCGGCGACTAAAATTGCACTCAATACTCCAAATGCGGTCGCACCAGATACTGAAAGGATACTGGCAGGTAAAATAAAGTTGTTAAGTTGTTCTAAAAGTACATTAAAGGTAAAATGATAACTTGGGGCAGAGTAAGGCCCATGATGGATCACAGTGGTAACATGTGTGTGGAGCCGGGGGATGTAGGTGGGGTTCGAAATGGGTACTTTGTGTCAGTGTTACCCCGTGAGAAGGACAGTGTGGGTATAGAAAGCAGGGAGAAGGAATGTAATAAAACTAAAGAGATTAATATAGACAGAGAGGAGGTTCTGAGTGGGAGGCTTCAAAGTAGACAAAGCTCCAGGGCCAGATGAAATGTATCCCAGGCTGATGAGTGAGGCAAGCGAGGAAATAGCAGGGACACTGGCAATAATTTTCAATTCCTCTCTGGCCACAGGAGAGGCGCTGGCAGACTGGAGGATCGCCAATGTGGTACCATTATTGAAGAAGGGAGGAAAGGATTAACCAGGAAACTACAGGCCAGTCAGTCTAACCTGTGTGGTGGGGAAACTATTGGAAGCAAATCTGAGACACAGAATTAATCTGCATTTGTAGAGGCAGATATTAAAAGGTCAGCATGGTTTGGTTAAGGGGAGGAGATGTCTGACCAACTTGATTGAATTTTTCGAAGAGATGAACAGGTGTGTCAATGAGTGAAATGCATTTGACGTAATCTACTTGGACTTCAGCAAGGCTTTTCATCAGGTCCCACATGGCTGACTGATGTGAAGACACATGCCCAAGGGACTGAAGGACATTTGGCAAATTGGATCCAAAATTGCTGAGTGGCAGGAAGCAGAGGCTGTTGGTGGAGGAGTGTCTTTCTAATAATAATAATAATTGCTTATTGTCACAAGTAGGCTTCAATGAAGTTACTGTGAAGAGCACCAAGTCGCCACATTGCGGCACCAGTTCGGGGAGGCCGGTATGGGAATTGAACCCGCGCTGCTGGCATTGTTCTGCTGTTTAGTCCACTGTGCTAAACCAGCCCCTAGCCTCTGATTGGAAGATCTTGTCCAGTGGTTTCCCACAGGGATCAGTGTTGAGGCCCTTGCTGTTTGTGGTTGATACAAATGCTTTAGATATGAATATAGGAGGGTTGATCAGTAAGTTTGCTGCAAATATGAAATTTGGTGGGGTGGTAAAAGTTGAGGAGGATAGCCTCCGAATACAGGAGGACACAGATGGACTGATCAGTGGCAAACTGAATTCAATCTGGAAGAGATGCAGTTGGGCAGGACAAACAAGACAAGAGAATACATGATAAATGGCAGGACGCTGGGAGGCTCGAAGGACCGGAGGGATCTTGGTGTGCATGTACACCAGTACCTTAAGGTAGCAGAGCAGCTGGATACAATGGGTAAGGAAGCCTATGGCAGTGTGGATCAAACTTTTTAACCGGGGTCCCATTTTTACCAACCTGCCATCCTTCGGGACCCTCGCTGGGCGGCCTTTGCGACCATCGCCGGCTGATCTTCGCGACCCACCATTTTCACTTGACTTTAATGTGACAGGTGGGCCTGCTTGGTCCCCACGATCTCACTTGCTTTGTTATTCAATGTTACATTTCTGATAATGACTTCATCTGATGATTGAAGATCTCACTTCATCCGTTGACAAAAATTACAGAGGTTTGTACTCGAACTCGCCAGAATGTCTTTGACAATTTGAGGTTTAAACTTTCATTTGCCAGTAATTCCCTGCATTTAACACAGATGGAATTTGACTCCTGATTGCAGTGGCACAATTTATAAACCCACCCCTCAAATACTCATCGTTGTGCTGCTTTGTTCCTGTTTTCAGCTTCTTCATGGGTTGTTCACCAGAGGCCCTGGAGTTCACTCCAGCACTGCTGGCAGCTGCAAAATGGAGGAATCTCTCTCGGGCCCAGAACACGTGATGTCAGCGTACGGGGCGTGTGACCTGCTCGCTGGCGCCGCCTCCGGTGGGAGGACTCGAGAATTTGCTGAAAATAACTGGCCTGGGACTGTGCACTGACATCAGGAGGAGCCGGTCCACCTTGCGCACTACTTGATAAGGCCGGCATGCGCGGGATGGCCGTTAATCTCAAACGGCCATAACGGCCGACACTTTTAAAAGCTGGTCGTGACCATTGGCCATTCCTCCTGCAATCTGGATTATCGCCACCCTCCTGTAACCTTCCCGAGATCCACCCATAGGTCACGACCGTGAGCTTTAAACTGCCAGGCCTATGGTACCCTTGTCTCTAATAGCCGATGCACAGAGTTTAAGAACAGGCAGGTTCTGCTCGAACTATAAAAACGTTAGTTAGGCCTCAGCTGGAGCAATACAACCACACTCACAATGTATCAGAGAGTGAGTAAATCCCACACTCACACACTGTATCAGAGAGTGAGTAAATCCCACACTCTCACACTGCATCAGAGAGTGAGTAAATCCCACACACACACTGTATCAGAGAGTGAGTAAATCCCACACACACACACTGTATAAGGGAGTGAGTAAATCCCACACACTCACACTGTATAAGGGAGTGAGTAAATCCCACACTCACACACTGTATCAGAGAGTGAGTAAATCCCTCACTCACACACTGTATCAGAGAGTGAGTAAATCCCCCACACACTGTATCAGAGAGTGAGTAAATCCCACACTCACACACTGTATCAGAGAGTGAGTAAATCCCCCACACACTGTATCAGAGAGTGAGGAAATCCCACACTCACACACTGTATCAGAGAGTGAGTAAATCCCACACTCACACACTGTATCAGAGAGTGAGTAAATCCCACACTCTCACACTGTATCAGGGAGTGAGTAAATCCCCCACACACACACTGTATCAGGGAGTGAGTAAATCCCACACACACACTGTATCAGGGAGTGAGTAAATCCCACACACACACACTGTATCAGAGAGTGAGTAAATCCCACACTCACACTACATCAGAGAGTGAAGAAATCCCACACACTCACACTGTATCAGAGAGTGAGTAAATCTCACACACACACTATCAGAGAGTGAGTAAATCCCACACTCGCACAGTATCAGAGAGTGAGTAAATCGCACTCTCACACACTGTATCAGAGAGTGAGTAAATCCCACACTCACACACTGTATCAGAGAGTGAGTAAATCCCACACTCACACACTGTATCAGAGTGAGTAAATCCCACACTCACACACTGTTTCAGAGAGTGAGTAAATCCCAAACTCACACTGTATCAGAGAGTGAGTAAATCCCACCCTCACACACTGTATCAGAGAGTGAGTAAATCCCACACTCACACACTGCATCAGAGTGAGTAAATCCCACACTCACACACTGTATCAGAGTGAGTAAATCCCACACTCACACACTGTATCAGAGAGTGAGTAAATCCCACACTCACACACTGTATCAGAGTGAGTAAATCCCACACACTCACACTGTATCAGAGAGTGAGTAAATCCCACACTCACACACTATATCAGAGAGTGAGTAAATCCCACACTCTCACACTGTATCAGAGAGTGAGTAAATCCCACACTCACACACTGTATCAGAGAGTGAGTAAATCCCACACTCACACACTGTATCAGAGAGTGAGTAAATCCCACACTCACACACTGTATCGGAGAGTAAGTGTATTCCACACTCAAACTACATCAGAGAGTGAAGAAATCCCACACTCACACAGTATCAGAGAGTGAGTAATCCCCACACTCAAACACTGTATCAGAGTGAGTAAATCCCACAGTCACACACTGTATCAGAGAGTGAGTAAATCCCACACACTCACACTGTATCAGGGAGTGAGTAAATCCCCCACACACACACTGTATCAGGGAGTGAGTAAATCACACACACACACTGTATCAGGGAGTGAGTAAATCCCACACTCACACACTGTATCAGAGAGTGAGTAAATCTCACACTCGGGCACTGTATCAGAGAGTGAGTAAATCCCACACTCACACTACATCAGAGAGTGAAGAAATCCCACACACTCGCACTGTATCAGAGAGTGAGTAAATCTCACACACACACTATCAGAGAGTGAGTAAATCCCACACTCACTCACTGTTTCAGAGAGTGAGTAAATCCCAAACTCACACTGTATCAGAGAGTGAGTAAATCCCACCCTCACACACTGTATCAGAGAGTGAGTAAATCCCACACTCACACACTGCATCAGAGTGAGTAAATCCTACACTCACACACTGTATCAGAGTGAGTAAATCCCACACTCACACACTGTATCAGAGAGTGAGTAAATCCCACACTCACACACTGTATCAGAGTGAGTAAATCCCACACACTCACACTGTATCAGAGAGTGAGTAAATCCCACACTCACACACTGTATCAGAGAGTGAGTAAATCCCACACTCACACACTGTATCGGAGAGTAAGTGTATTCCACACTCAAACTAAATCAGAGAGTGAAGAAATCCCACACTCACACAGTATCAGAGAGTGAGTAATCCCCACACTCAAACACTGTATCAGAGTGTGTAAATCCCACAGTCACACACTGTATCAGAGAGTGAGTAAATCCCACACACTCACACTGTATCAAAGAGTGAGTAAATCCCACACTCACACTGTATCACAGAGAGAGAAAATCCCACACATACACTGTATCATAGAGTGAGTAAATCCCACACTCTCACACTGTATCAGAGAGAGTAAATCCCACAGTCACACAATGTATCAGAGAGTGAGTAAATCCCACACACACACACTGTATCAGAGAGTGAGTAAATCACACACTCTCACACTGTATCAGAGAGTGAGTAAATCCCCCACACACACACTGTATCAGAGTGAGTAAATCCCACACTCTCACACTGTATCAGAGAGTGAGTAAATCCCACACTCACACACTATCAGAGAGTGAGTAAATCCCACACTGTATCAGAGAGTGAGTAAATCTCTCACACTGTATCGGAGAGAGTAAATCCCACACACACACACTGTATCAGAGAGTGAGTAAACCCCACACTCACACAGTATCAGAGTGAGTAAATCCCACACTCACACACTATGTCAGTGAGTGAGTAAATCCCACACTGTATCAGAGAGAGTAAATCCCACACACACACACTGTATCAGAGAGTGAGTAAATCCCACACTCTCACACAGTATCAGAGAGTGAGTAAATCCCACACTCACACACTGTATCAGAGAGTGAGTAAATCCCACACTCTCACACAGTATCAGAGAGTGAGTAAATCCCACACTCTCACACAGTATCAGAGAGTGAGTAAATCCCACACTCTCACACTGTATCGGAGAGAGTAAATCCCACAGTCACACAATGTATCAGAGAGTGAGTAAAACCCACACTCCCACACTGTATCAGGGAGTGAGTAAATCCCACACTCACACACTGTATCAGAGAGTGAGTAAATCCCACACTCACACACTGTATCAGAGAGTGAGTAAATCCCCCACACACACTGTATCAGAGAGTGAGTAAATCCCACACTCACACACTGTATCAGAGAGTGAGTAAATCACACACTCTCACACTGTATCAGAGAGTGAGTAAAGCCCCCACACGCACACTGTATCAGAGTAAGTAAATCCCACACTCACACACTGTATCAGAGAGTGAGTAAATCCCACACATACACTGTATCAGAGAGTGAGTAAATACCACAGTCACACAATGTATCAGAGAGAGAGTAAATCCCACACTCACACTCTATGTCAGTGAGTGAGTAAATCCCACACTGTATCAGAGAGAGTAAATCCCACACACACACACTGTATCAGAGAGTGAGTAAATCCCACACTCTCACACAGTATCAGAGAGTGAGTAAATCCCACACTCACACACTGTATCAGAGAGTGAGTAAATCCCACACTCTCACACCGTATCAGAGAGTGAGTAAATCCCACACACACTGTATCAGAGAGTGAGTAAATCACACACTCACACACTATCAGAGAGTGAGTAAATCCCACACTCACACGCTGTATCAGGGAGTGAGTAAATCCCCCACACACACTATCAGAGAGTGAGTAAATCCCACACTCACACACTATCAGAGAGTGAGTAAATCCCACACTCACACACCGTATCAGAGAATGAATAAATCCCACACTCACACACTGTATCGGAGAGAGTAAATTCCACAGTCACACAATGTATCAGAGAGTGAGTTAATCCCACACTCACACACTGTATCAGAGAGAGAAAATCTCACAGTCACACAATGTATCAGAGAGTGAGTAAATCCCACACTCACACACTGTATCGGAGAGTGAGTAAATCCCACACACACACTGTATCAGAGAGTGAGTAAATCCCACACTCGCACACTATCAGAGAGTGAGTAAATCCCACACTCACACACTGTATCAGAGAGTGAGTAAATCCCACACTCTCACATTATCAGACAGTGAGTAAATCCCACACTCACACACTGTATCGGAGAGTAAGTGTATTCCATACTCACACTACATCAGAGAGTGAAGAAATCCCACACTCACACACTATCAGAGAGTGAGTAAATCCCAAAGTCACACTGTATCAGAGAGTGAGTAAATCCCCCACACACACTGTATCAGAGAGTGAGTAAATCACACACTCACACACTGTATCATAGAGTGAGTAAATCCCACACTCACACACTGCATCAGAGAGTGAGTAAACCCCACACTCACACACTGTATCAGAGAGTGAGTAAATCCAACACTCACACACTGTATCAGAGAGTGAGTAAATCCCACAGTCACACACTGTATCAGAGAGTGAGTAAATCCCACACACACACTGTATCAGAGGGAGTAAATCTCACACACACTGTATCAGAGTGAGTAAATCCCACACTCACACACTGTATCAGAGAGTGAGTGAATCCCACGCTCACACACTGTATCAGAGAGTGAATAAATCCCACACACACACTGTATCAGAGTGAGTAAATCCCACACACACTATGTCAGTGAGTGAGTAAATCCCACACTCACACACTGTATCAGAGAGTGAGAAAATCCCACACTCACACAGTATCTGAGAGTGAGTAAATCCCACACACACACACTGTATCAGAGAGTGAGTAAATCCCACCCTCACACACTGTATCAGAGAGTGAGTAAATCCCACACACACACTGTATCAGAGAGTGAGTAAATCCCACACTCACAGACTGTATCAGAGAGTGAGTAAATCCCACACTCACACACTGTATCCGAGAGTGAGTAAATCCCACACACACTGTATCAGAGAGTGAGTAAATCCCACACACACTATCAGAGAGTGAGTAAATCCCACACGCACACACAGTATCAGAGAGTGAGTAAATCCCACACTCACACACTGTATCAGAGTGAGTAAATCCCACACACTCACACTGTATCAGAGAGTGAGTAAATCTCTCACTCACTCAGTATCTGAGAGTGAGTAAATCTTACACTCACACACTGTATAAGAGAGTGAGTAAATCCCACACTCACACACTGTATCAGAGAGTGAGTAAATCCCACACTCACACACTGTATCAGAGTGAGTAAATCCCACACACTCACACTGTATCAGAGTGAGTAAATCCCACACTCACACTGTATCAGAGAGTGAGTAAATCTCTCACTCACACAGTATCTGAGAGTGAGTAAATCTTACACTCACACACTGTATCAGAGAGTGAGTAAATCCCACACTCACACACTGCATCAGAGCGTGAGTAAATCCCACACTCACACACTGTATCAGAGTGAGTAAATCCCACACACTCACACTGTATCAGAGAGTGAGTAAATCCCACACTCACACACTGTATCAGAGAGTGAGTAAATCCCACACTCACACACTGTATCAGAGAGTTAGTAAATCCCACACTCACACACTGTATCAGAGAGTGAGTAAATCCCACACTCACACACTGTATCAGAGAGTGAGTAAATCCCACACACACACACTGTATCAGAGAGTGAGTAAATCCCACACTCACACACTGTATCAGAGAGTGAGTAAATCCCACACACACACTGTATCAGAGAGTGAGTAAATCCCACACTCACACACTATCAGAGAGTGAGTAAATCCCACACTCACACACTGTATCAGAGAGTGAGTAAATCCCACACACACACTGTATCAGAGAGTGAGTAAATCCCACACTCACACACTATCAGAGAGTGAGTAAATCCCACACTCTCACACAGTATCAGAGAGTGAGTAAATCCCACACTCTCACACTGTATCTGAGAGAGTAAATCCCACAGTCACACAATGTATCAGAGAGTGAGTAAATCCCACACTCACACACTGTATCAGGGAGTGAGTAAATCCCACACTCACACACTATGTCAGTGAGTGAGTAAATCCCACACTGTATCAGAGAGAGTAAATCCCACACACACACACTGTATCAGAGAGTGAGTAAATCCCACACTCTCACACAGTATCAGAGAGTGAGTAAATCCCACACTCACACACAGTATCAGAGAGTGAGTAAATCCCACACTCTCACACAGTATCAGAGAGTGAGTATATCCCACACTCTCACACAGTATCAGAGAGTGAGTAAATCCCACACTCTCACACTGTATCTGAGAGAGTAAATCCCATAGTCACACAATGTATCAGAGAGTGAGTAAATCCCACACACACACTGTATCAGAGAGTGAGTAAATCCCACACTCACACACTATCAGAGAGTGAGTAAATCCCACACTCACACACTGTATCAGAGAGTGAGTAAATCCCACACACACACTGTATCAGAGAGTGAGTAAATCCCACACTCACACACTATCAGAGAGTGAGTAAATCCCACACTCTCACACAGTATCAGAGAGTGAGTAAATCCCACACTCTCACACTGTATCTGAGAGAGTAAATCCCACAGTCACACAATGTATCAGAGAGTGAGTAAATCCCACACTCACACACTGTATCAGGGAGTGAGTAAATCCCACACTCACACACTATGTCAGTGAGTGAGTAAATCCCACACTGTATCAGAGAGAGTAAATCCCACACACACACACTGTATCAGAGAGTGAGTAAATCCCACACGCTCACACAGTATCAGAGAGTGAGTAAATCCCACACTCACACACAGTATCAGAGAGTGAGTAAATCCCACACTCTCACACAGTATCAGAGAGTGAGTATATCCCACACTCTCACACAGTATCAGAGAGTGAGTAAATCCCACACTCTCACACTGTATCTGAGAGAGTAAATCCCACAGTCACACAATGTATCAGAGAGTGAGTAAATCCCACACTCACACACTGTATCAGGGAGTGAGTAAATCCCACACTCACACACTGTATCAGAGAGTGAGTAAATCCCACACTCACATACTGTATCAGAGAGTGAGTAAACCCCACACTCACACACTGTATCAGAGAGTGAGTAAATCCCACACTCACACACTATATCAGAGAGTGAGTAAATCCCCCACACACACTGTATCAGAGAGTGAGTAAATCCCACACTCACACACTGTATGAGAGAGTGAGTAAATCCCACACTCACACACTGTATCAGAGAGTGAGTAAATCCCCCACACACACTGTATCAGAGAGTGAGTAAATCCCACACTCACACACTGTATGAGAGAGTGAGTAAATCACACACTCACACACTGTATCAGAGAGTGAGTAAATCCCACACTCACACACTGTATCGGAGAGTAAGTGTATTCCACACTCACACTACATCAGAGAGTGAAGAAATCCCACACTCACACACTATCAGAGAGTGAGTAAATCCCAAAGTCACACTGTATCAGAGAGTGAGTAAATCCCCCACACACACTGTATCAGAGAGTGAGTAAATCACACACTCACACACTGTATCATAGAGTGAGTAAATCCCACACTCACACACTGTATCAGAGAGTGAGTAAACCCCACACTCACACACTGTATCAGAGAGTGAGTAAATCCAACACTCACACACTGTATCAGAGAGTGAGTAAATCCCACAGTCACACACTGTATCAGAGAGTGAGTAAATCCCACACACACACTGTATCAGAGGGAGTAAATCTCACACACACTGTATCAGAGTGAGTAAATCCCACACTCACACACTGTATCAGAGAGTGAGTGAATCCCACACTCACACACTGTATCAGAGAGTGAATAAATCCCACACACACACTGTATCAGAGTGAGTAAATCCCACACACACTATGTCAGTGAGTGAGTAAATCCCACACTCACACACTGTATCAGAGAGTGAGAAAATCCCACACTCACACAGTATCTGAGAGTGAGTAAATCCCACACACACACACTGTATCAGAGAGTGAGTAAATCCCACCCTCACACACTGTATCAGAGAGTGAGTAAATCCCACACACACACTGTATCAGAGAGTGAGTAAATCCCACACTCACAGACTGTATCATAGAGTGAGTAAATCCCACACTCACACACTGTATCCGAGAGTGAGTAAATCCCACACACACTGTATCAGAGAGTGAGTAAATCCCACTCACACAATCAGAGAGTGAGTAAATCCCACACGCACACACAGTATCAGAGAGTGAGTAAATCCCACACTCACACACTGTATCAGAGTGAGTAAATCCCACACACTCACACTGTATCAGAGAGTGAGTAAATCTCTCACTCACTCAGTATCTGAGAGTGAGTAAATCTTACACTCACACACTGTATCAGAGAGTGAGTAAATCCCACACTCACACACTGTATCAGAGAGTGAGTAAATCCCACACTCACACACTGTATCTGAGTGAGTAAATCCCACACACTCACACTGTATCAGAGTGAGTAAATCCCACACTCACACTGTATCAGAGAGTGAGTAAATCTCTCACTCACACAGTATCTGAGAGTGAGTAAATCTTACACTCACACACTGTATCAGAGAGTGAGTAAATCCCACACTCACACACTGCATCAGAGCGTGAGTAAATCCCACACTCACACACTGTATCAGAGTGAGTAAATCCCACACACTCACACTGTATCAGAGAGTGAGTAAATCCCACACTCACACACTGTATCAGAGAGAGAGTAAATCCCACACTCACACACTGTATCAGAGAGTTAGTAAATCCCACACTCACACACTGTATCAGAGAGTGAGTAAATCCCACACTCACACACTGTATCAGAGAGTGAGTAAATCCCACACACACACACTGTATCAGAGAGTGAGTAAATCCCACACTCACACACTGTATCAGAGAGTGAGTAAATCCCACACACACACTGTATCAGAGAGTGAGTAAATCCCACACTCACACACTATCAGAGAGTGAGTAAATCCCACACTCACACACTGTATCAGAGAGTGAGTAAATCCCACACACACACTGTATCAGAGAGTGAGTAAATCCCACACTCACACACTATCAGAGAGTGAGTAAATCCCACACTCTCACACAGTATCAGAGAGTGAGTAAATCCCACACTCTCACACTGTATCTGAGAGAGTAAATCCCACAGTCACACAATGTATCAGAGAGTGAGTAAATCCCACACTCACACACTGTATCAGGGAGTGAGTAAATCCCACACTCACACACTATGTCAGTGAGTGAGTAAATCCCACACTGTATCAGAGAGAGTAAATCCCACACACACACACTGTATCAGAGAGTGAGTAAATCCCACACTCTCACACAGTATCAGAGAGTGAGTAAATCCCACACTCACACACAGTATCAGAGAGTGAGTAAATCCCACACTCTCACACAGTATCAGAGAGTGAGTATATCCCACACTCTCACACAGTATCAGAGAGTGAGTAAATCCCACACTCTCACACTGTATCTGAGAGAGTAAATCCCATAGTCACACAATGTATCAGAGAGTGAGTAAATCCCACACACACACTGTATCAGAGAGTGAGTAAATCCCACACTCACACACTATCAGAGAGTGAGTAAATCCCACACTCACACACTGTATCAGAGAGTGAGTAAATCCCACACACACACTGTATCAGAGAGTGAGTAAATCCCACACTCACACACTATCAGAGAGTGAGTAAATCCCACACTCTCACACAGTATCAGAGAGTGAGTAAATCCCACACTCTCACACTGTATCTGAGAGAGTAAATCCCACAGTCACACAATGTATCAGAGAGTGAGTAAATCCCACACTCACACACTGTATCAGGGAGTGAGTAAATCCCACACTCACACACTATGTCAGTGAGTGAGTAAATCCCACACTGTATCAGAGAGAGTAAATCCCACACACACACACTGTATCAGAGAGTGAGTAAATCCCACACTCACACACAGTATCAGAGAGTGAGTAAATCCCACACTCTCACACAGTATCAGAGAGTGAGTATATCCCACACTCTCACACAGTATCAGAGAGTGAGTAAATCCCACACTCTCACACTGTATCTGAGAGAGTAAATCCCACTGTCACACAATGTATCAGAGAGTGAGTAAATCCCACACTCACACACTGTATCAGGGAGTGAGTAAATCCCACACTCACACACTGTATCAGAGAGTGAGTAAATCCCACACTCACATACTGTATCAGAGAGTGAGTAAACCCCACACTCACACACTGTATCAGAGAGTGAGTAAATCCCACACTCACACACTGTATCAGAGAGTGAGTAAATCCCCCACACACACTGTATCAGAGAGTGAGTAAATCCCACACTCACACACTGTATGAGAGAGTGAGTAAATCCCACACTCACACACTGTATCAGAGAGTGAGTAAATCCCCCACACACACTGTATCAGAGAGTGAGTAAATCCCACACTCACACACTGTATGAGAGAGTGAGTAAATCACACACTCACACACTGTATCAGAGAGTGAGTAAATCCCACACTCACACACTGTATCAGAGAGTGAGTAAATCCCCCACACACACTGTATCAGAGAGTGAGTAAATCCCACACTCACACACTGTATGAGAGAGTGAGTAAATCACACACTCTCACACTGTATCAGAGAGTGAGTAAAGCCCCCACACACACACTGTATCAGAGGGAGTAAATCCCACACTCACACACTGTATCAGAGAGTGAGTAAATCCCACACATACACTGTATCAGAGAGTGAGTAAATACCACAGTCACACACTATGTCAGTGAGTGAGTAAATTTACACTGTATCAGAGAGAGTAAATCCCACACACACACACTGTATCAGAGAGTGAGTAAATCCCACACTCTCACACAGTATCAGAGAGTGAGTAAATCCCACACTCACACACTGTATCAGAGAGTGAGTAAATCCCACACTCACACACTGTATCAGAGAGTGAGTAAATCCCCCACACACACTATCAGAGAGTGAGTAAATCCCACACTCACACACTATCACAGAGTGAGTAAATCCCACACTCACACACCGTATCAGAGAATGAGTAAATCCCACACTCACACACTGTATCGGAGAGAGTAAATCCCACAGTCACACAATGTATCAGAGAGTGAGTTAATCCCACACTCACACACTGTATCAGAGAGAGAAAATCTCACAGTCACACAATGTATCAGAGAGTGAGTAAATCCCACACTCACACACTGTATCAGAGAGTGAATAAATCCCACACTCACACACTGTATCAGAGAGTGAGAAAATCCCACACTCACACACTGTATCGGAGAGTGAGTAAATCCCACACACACACTGTATCAGAGAGTGAGTAAATCCCACACTCGCACACTATCAGAGAGTGAGTAAATCCCCCACACACACACACTGTATCAGAGAGTGAGTAAATCCCACACTCTCACACTATCAGACAGTGAGTAAATCCCACACTCACACACTGTATCGGAGAGTAAGTGTATTCCACACTCACACTACATCAGAGAGTGAAGAAATCCCACACTCACACACTGTATCAGAGAGTGAGTAAATCCCAAAGTCACACTGTATCAGAGAGTGAGTGTCAGAGAGTGAGTAAATCCCCCACACACACTGTATCAGAGAGTGAGTAAATCCCACACTCACACACTGTATCATAGAGTGAGTAAATCCCACACTCACACACTGTATCAGAGAGTGAGTAAATCCCACAGTCACACACTGTATCAGAGAGTGAGTAAATCCCACACACACACTGTATCAGAGTGAGTAAATCTCACACACACTGTATCAGAGTGAGTAAATCCCACACTCACACACTGTATCAGAGAGTGAGTGAATCCCACCCTCACACACTGTATCAGAGAGTGAGTAAATCCCACACACACACTGTATCAGAGTGAGTAAATCCCACACACACTATGTCTGTGAGTGAGTAAATCCCACACTCACACACTGTATCAGAGAGTGAGAAAATCCCACACTCTCACACAGTATCTGAGAGTGAGTAAATCCCACACACACACACTGTATCAGAGAGTGAGTAAATCCCACCCTCACACACTGTATCAGAGAGTGAGTAAATCCCACACACACACTGTATCAGAGAGTGAGTAAATCCCACACTCACAGACTGTATCAGAGAGTGAGTAAATCCCACACTCACACACTGTATCCGAGAGTGAGTAAATCCCACACACACTGTATCAGAGAGTGAGTAAATCCCACACACACTATCAGAGAGTGAGTAAATCCCACACTCACACACTGTATCAGAGAGTGAGTAAATCCCACACGCACACACTGTATCAGAGAGTGAGTAAATCCCACACTCACACACAGTATCAGAGAGTGAGTAAATCCCACACTCCCACACTGTATCAGAGAGTGTGTAAATCCCACACTCACACACTGTATCAGAGTGAGTAAATCCCACACACTCACACTGTATCAGAGAGTGAGTAAATCTCTCACTCACTCAGTATCTGAGAGTGAGTAAATCTTACACTCACACACTGTATCAGAGAGTGAGTAAATCCCACACTCACACACTGTATCAGAGAGTGAGTAAATCCCACACTCACACACTGTATCAGAGTGAGTAAATCCCACACACTCACACTGTATCAGAGAGTGAGTAAATCTCTCACTCACACAGTATCTGAGAGTGAGTAAATCTTACACTCACACACTGTATCAGAGAGTGAGTAAATCCCACACTCACACACTGCATCAGTGAGTGAGTAAATCCCACACTCACACACTGTATCAGAGTGAGTAAATCCCACACACTCACACTGTATCAGAGAGTGAGTAAATCCCACACTCACACACTGTATCAGAGAGTGAGTAAATCCCACACTCACACACTGCATCAGAGAGTGAGTAAATCCCACACTCACACACTGTATCAGAGTGAGTAAATCCCACACACTCACACTGTATCAGAGAGTGAGTAAATCCCACACTCACACACTGTATCAGAGAGTGAGTAAATCCCACACTCACACACTGTATCAGAGTGAGTAAATCCCACACACACACACTTTATCAGAGAGTGAGTAAATCTGTCACTCACACAGTATCTGAGAGTGAGTAAATCTTACACTCACACACTGTATCAGAGAGTGAGTAAATCCCACACTCACACACTGTATCAAAGAGTGAGTAAATCCCACACTCACACTGTATCACAGAGAGAGATTATCCCACACATACACTGTATCAGAGAGTGAGTAAATCCCACAGTCACACAATGTATCAGAGAGAGAGTAAATCCCACACTCACACACTATGTCAGTGAGTGAGTAAATCCCACACTGTATCAGAGAGCGTAAATCCCACACACACACACTGTATCAGAGAGTGAGTAAATCTCTCACTCACACAGTATCTGAGAGTGAGTAAATCTTACACTCACACACTCTATCAGAGAGTGTGTAAATCCCACACTCACACACTGTATCAGAGAGTGAGTAAATCCCACACTCACACTCTGTATCAGAGAATGAGTAAATCCCACACTCACACACTGTATCAGAGAGTGAGTAAATCCCACACTCACACACTGTTTCGGAGAGTAAGTGTATTCCACACTCAAACTACATCAAAGAGTGAAGAAATCCCACACTCACACAGTATCAGAGAGTGAGTAATTCCCACACTCAAACACTGTATCAGAGTGAGTAAATCCCACAGTCACACACTGTATCAGAGAGTGAGTAAATGCCACACACTCTCACTGTATCAAAGAGTGAGTAAATCCCACACTCACACACTGTATCAAAGAGTGAGTAAATCCCACACTCACACTGTATCGCAGAGAGAGATTATCCCACACATACACTGTATCAGAGAGTGAGTAAATCCCACAGTCACACAATGTATCAGAGAGAGAGTAAATCCCACACTCACACACTATGTCAGTGAGTGAGTAAATCCCACACTGTATCAGAGAGCGTAAATCCCACACACACACACTGTATCAGAGAGTGAGTAAATCCCACAATCTCACACTGTATCAGAGAGAGTAAATCCCACAGTCACACAATGTATCAGAGAGTGAGTAAATCCCACACACACACACTGTATCAGAGAGTGAGTAAATCACACACTCTAACACTGTATCAGAGAGTGAGTAAATCCCCCACACACACACTGTATCAGAGTGAGTAAATCCCACACTCACACACTGTATCGGAGAGAGTAAATCCCACAGTCACACAATGTATCAGAGAGTGAGTTAATCCCACACTCACACACTGTATCAGAGAGAGAAAATCTCACAGTCACACAATGTATCAGAGAGTGAGTAAATCCCACACTCACACACTGTATCAGAGAGTGAATAAATCCCACACTCACACACTGTATCAGAGAGTGAGAAAATCCCACACTCACACACTGTATCGGAGAGTGAGTAAATCCCACACACACACTGTATCAGAGAGTGAGTAAATCCCACACTCGCACACTATCAGAGAGTGAGTAAATCCCCCTCACACACACACTGTATCAGAGAGTGAGTAAATCCCACACTCTCACACTATCAGACAGTGAGTAAATCCCACACTCACACACTGTATCGGAGAGTAAGTGTATTCCACACTCACACTACATCAGAGAGTGAAGAAATCCCACACTCACACACTGTATCAGAGAGTGAGTAAATCCCAAAGTCACACTGTATCAGAGAGTGAGTGTCAGAGAGTGAGTAAATCCCCCACACACACTGTATCAGAGAGTGAGTAAATCCCACACTCACACACTGTATCATAGAGTGAGTAAATCCCACACTCACACACTGTATCAGAGAGTGAGTAAATCCCACAGTCACACACTGTATCAGAGAGTGAGTAAATCCCACACACACACTGTATCAGAGTGAGTAAATCTCACACACACTGTATCAGAGTGAGTAAATCCCACACTCACACACTGTATCAGAGAGTGAGTGAATCCCACCCTCACACACTGTATCAGAGAGTGAGTAAATCCCACACACACACTGTATCAGAGTGAGTAAATCCCACACACACTATGTCTGTGAGTGAGTAAATCCCACACTCACACACTGTATCAGAGAGTGAGAAAATCCCACACTCTCACACAGTATCTGAGAGTGAGTAAATCCCACACACACACACTGTATCAGAGAGTGAGTAAATCCCACCCTCACACACTGTATCAGAGAGTGAGTAAATCCCACACACACACTGTATCAGAGAGTGAGTAAATCCCACACTCACAGACTGTATCAGAGAGTGAGTAAATCCCACACTCACACACTGTATCCGAGAGTGAGTAAATCCCACACACACTGTATCAGAGAGTGAGTAAATCCCACACACACTATCAGAGAGTGAGTAAATCCCACACTCACACACTGTATCAGAGAGTGAGTAAATCCCACACGCACACACTGTATCAGAGAGTGAGTAAATCCCACACTCACACACAGTATCAGAGAGTGAGTAAATCCCACACTCCCACACTGTATCAGAGAGTGTGTAAATCCCACACTCACACACTGTATCAGAGTGAGTAAATCCCACACACTCACACTGTATCAGAGAGTGAGTAAATCTCTCACTCACTCAGTATCTGAGAGTGAGTAAATCTTACACTCACACACTGTATCAGAGAGTGAGTAAATCCCACACTCACACACTGTATCAGAGAGTGAGTAAATCCCACACTCACACACTGTATCAGAGTGAGTAAATCCCACACACTCACACTGTATCAGAGAGTGAGTAAATCTCTCACTCACACAGTATCTGAGAGTGAGTAAATCTTACACTCACACACTGTATCAGAGAGTGAGTAAATCCCACACTCACACACTGCATCAGAGAGTGAGTAAATCCCACACTCACACACTGTATCAGAGTGAGTAAATCCCACACACTCACACTGTATCAGAGAGTGAGTAAATCCCACACTCACACACTGTATCAGAGAGTGAGTAAATCCCACACTCACACACTGTATCAGAGTGAGTAAATCCCACACACTCACACTGTATCAGAGAGTGAGTAAATCCCACACTCACACACTGTATCAGAGAGTGAGTAAATCCCACACTCACACACTGTATCAGAGTGAGTAAATCCCACACACACACACTTTATCAGAGAGTGAGTAAATCTCTCACTCACACAGTATCTGAGAGTGAGTAAATCTTACACTCACACACTGTATCAGAGAGTGAGTAAATCCCACACTCACACACTGTATCAAAGAGTGAGTAAATCCCACACTCACACTGTATCACAGAGAGAGATTATCCCACACATACACTGTATCAGAGAGTGAGTAAATCCCACAGTCACACAATGTATCAGAGAGAGAGTAAATCCCACACTCACACACTATGTCAGTGAGTGAGTAAATCCCACACTGTATCAGAGAGCGTAAATCCCACACACACACACTGTATCAGAGAGTGAGTAAATCTCTCACTCACACAGTATCTGAGAGTGAGTAAATCTTACACTCACACACTCTATCAGAGAGTGTGTAAATCCCACACTCACACACTGTATCAGAGAGTGAGTAAATCCCACACTCACACTCTGTATCAGAGAATGAGTAAATCCCACACTCACACACTGTATCAGAGAGTGAGTAAATCCCACACTCACACACTGTTTCGGAGAGTAAGTGTATTCCACACTCAAACTACATCAAAGAGTGAAGAAATCCCACACTCACACAGTATCAGAGAGTGAGTAATTCCCACACTCAAACACTGTATCAGAGTGAGTAAATCCCACAGTCACACACTGTATCAGAGAGTGAGTAAATGCCACACACTCTCACTGTATCAAAGAGTGAGTAAATCCCACACTCACACACTGTATCGAAGAGTGAGTAAATCCCACACTCACACTGTATCGCAGAGAGAGATTATCCCACACATACACTGTATCAGAGAGTGAGTAAATCCCACAGTCACACAATGTATCAGAGAGAGAGTAAATCCCACACTCACACACTATGTCAGTGAGTGAGTAAATCCCACACTGTATCAGAGAGCGTAAATCCCACACACACACACTGTATCAGAGAGTGAGTAAATCCCACAATCTCACACTGTATCAGAGAGAGTAAATCCCACAGTCACACAATGTATCAGAGAGTGAGTAAATCCCACACACACACACTGTATCAGAGAGTGAGTAAATCACACACTCTCACACTGTATCAGAGAGTGAGTAAATCCCCCACACACACACTGTATCAGAGTGAGTAAATCCCACACTCACACACTGTATCAGAGAGTGAGTAAATCCCACACTCTCACACTATCAGAGAGTGAGTAAATCCCACACTCACACACTGTATCAGAGAGTGAGTAAATCCCACACACACACTGTATCAGAGAGTGAGTAAATCCCACACTCACACACTATCAGAGAGTGAGTAAATCGCACACTCACACACTGTATCAGAGAGTGAGTAAATCCCACACCCACACTGTATCAGAGAGTGAGTAAATCCCACACACTGACACTATCAGAGAGTGAGTAAATCCCACACTCACACACTGTATCAGAGAGTGAGTAAATCCCACACACACACTGTATCAGAGAGTGAGTAAATCCCACACTCACACACTGTATCAGAGAATGAGTAAATCCCACACTCACACACTGTATCGGAGAGAGTAAATCGCACAGTCACACAATGTATCAGAGAGTGAATTAATCCCACACTCACACACTGTATCAGAGAGAGAAAATCCCACACTCACACACTGTATCAGAGAGTGAGTTAATCCCACACTCACAAACTGTATCAGAGAGTGAGTAAATCACACACACACACTGTATCAGAGAGTGAGTAAATCCCACGCTCACACACTGTATCGGAGAGTAAGTGTATTCCACACTCACACTACATCAGAGAGTGAAGAAATCCCACACTCACACAGTATCAGTGAGTGAGTAAATCCCACTGTCACACTGTATCAGAGAGTGAGTGTCAGAGAGTGAGTAAATCCCCCACACACACTGTATCAGAGTGAGTAAATCCCACACTCACACACTGTATCAGAGAGTGAGTAAATCCCACACTCACACACTGTATCAGAGTGAGTAAATCCCACACACTCACACTGTATCAGAGAGTGAGTAAATCCCACACTCACACACTGTATCGGAGAGTAAGTGTATTCCACACTCACACTACATCAGAGAGTGAAGAAATCCCACACTCACACACTGTATCAGAGAGTGAGTAAATCCTACAGTCACACTGTATCTGAGAGTGAGTGTCAGAGAGTGAGTATATCCCACACTATCAGAGAGTGAGTAAATCCCCCACACACACTGTATCAGTGAGTAAATCCCACACACACTATGTCAGTGAGTGAGTAAATCCCACACTCACACACTGTATCAGAGAGAGAAAATCTCACAGTCACACAATGTATCAGAGAGTGAGTAAATCCCACCCTCACACACTGTATCAGAGAGTGAGTAAATCCCACACTCACACACTATAAGAGAGTGAGTAAATCGCACACACACACACACTGTATCAGAGAGTGAGTAAATCCCACGCTCACACACTGTATCGGAGAGTAAGTGTATTCCACACTCACACTACATCAGAGAGTGAAGAAATCCCACACTCACACAGTATCAGTGAGTGAGTAAATCCCACTGTCACACTGTATCAGAGAGTGAGTGTCAGAGAGTGAGTAAATCCCCCACACACACTGTATCAGAGTGAGTAAATCCCACACTCACACACTGTATCAGAGAGTGAGTAAATCCCACACTCACACACTGTATCAGAGTGAGTAAATCCCACACACTCACACTGTATCAGAGAGTGAGTAAATCCCACACTCACACTCTGTATCAGAGAGTGAGTAAATCCCACACTCACACACTGTATCAGAGAGTGAGTAAATCCCACACTCACACACTGTATCGGAGAGTAAGTTAATTCCACACTCAAACTACATCAGAGAGTGAAGAAATCCCACACTCACACAGTATCAGAGAGTGAGTAATTCCCACACTCAAACACTGTATCAGAGTGAGTAAATCCCACAGTCACACACTGTATCAGAGATTGAGTAAATGCCACACACTCTCACTGTATCAAAGAGTGAGTAAATCCCACACTCACACACTATGTCAGTGAGTGAGTAAATCCCACACTGTATCAGAGAGCGTAAATCCCACACACACACACTGTATCAGAGAGTGAGTAAATCCCACACTCTCACACTGTATCAGAGAGAGTAAATCCCACAGTCACACAATGTATCAGAGAGTGAGTAAATCCCACACACACACACTGTATCAGAGAGTGAGTAAATCACACACTCTCACACTGTATCAGAGAGTGAGTAAATCCCCCACACACACACTATCAGAGTGAGTAAATCCCACACTCACACACTGTATCAGAGAGTGAGTAAATCCCACACTCTCACACTATCAGAGAGTGAGTAAATCCCACACTCTCACACTATCAGAGAATGAGTAAATCCCACACTCACACACTGTATCAGAGAGTGAGTAAATCCCACACACACACTGTATCAGAGAGTGAGTAAATCCCACACTCTCACACTATCAGAGAGTGAGTAAATCCCACACTCACACACTATCAGAGAATGAGTAAATCCCACACTCACACACTGTATCGGAGAGAGTAAATCCCACAGTCACACAATGTATCAGAGAGTGAGTTAATCCCACACTCACACACTGTATCAGAGAGAGAAAATCTCACAGTCACACAATGTATCAGAGAGTGAGTAAATCCCACACTCACTCACTGTATCAGAGAGTGAATAAATCCCACACTCACACACTGTATCAGAGAGTGAGTTAATCCCACACTCACACACTGTATCAGAGAGTGAGTAAATCCCACACACACTGTATCAGAGAGTGAGTAAATCCCACACTCACACACTATCAGAGAGTGAGTAAATCCCACACACACACACTGTATCAGAGAGTGAGTAAATCCCACACTCACACACTGTATCAGAGAGTGAGTAAATCCCACACTCACACACGATCAGAGAGTGAGTAAATCCCACACTCACACACTGTATCGGAGAGTAAGTGTATTCCACACTCACACTACATCAGAGAGTGAAGAAATCCCACACTCCCACACTGTATCAGAGAGTGAGTAAATCCCCCACACACACTGTATCAGTGAGTAATTCCCACACACACTATGTCAGTGAGTGAGTAAATCCCACACTCACACACTGTATCAGAAAGTGAGTAAATCCCACACTCACACTGTATCAGAGAGTGAGTAAATCCCACACTCACACACTGTATCAGAGAGTGAGTAAATCCCACACTCACACACTGTATCAGTGAGTGAGTAAATCCCACAGTCACACACTGTATCAGAGAGTGAGTAAATCCCACACGCACACTGTATCAGAGAGTGAGTAAATCCCACACTCACATACTGTATCCGAGAGTGAGTAAATCCCACACACACTGTATCAGAGAGTGAGTAAATCCCACACACACTATCAGAGAGTGAGTAAATCCCACACACACACTATCAGAGAGTGAGTAAATCCCACACACACACTATCAGAGAGTGAGTAAATCTCTCATTCACACACTGTATCAGAGAGAGTAAATCCCACACTCACACACTGTATCAGAGTGAGTAAATCCCACACTCACACACTGTATCAGTGAGTGAGTAAATCCCACACTCACACACTGTATCCGAGAGTGAGAAAATCCCACACACACTGTATCAGAGAGTGAGTAAATCCCACACACACTATCAGAGCGTGAGTAAATCCCACACACACACTATCAGAGAGTGAGTAAATCTCTCACTCACACACTGTATCAGAGAGTGAGTAAATCCCACACTCACACACTGTATCAGAGAGTGAGTAAATCCTACACTCCCACTGTATCAGAGAGTGAGTAAATCACACACTCACACACTGTATCAGAGAGTGAGTAAATCCCCCACACACACACTTTATCAGAGAGTGAGTAAATCACACACTCACACACTGTATCAGAGAGTGAGTAAATCCCACACTCTCACTGTATCAGAGAGTGAATAAATCCCTAACTCACACACTGTATCAGTGAGAGTAAATCCCACATTTGCACACTGTCACAGAGTGAGTAAATCTCACACTCACACTATCAGAGCGTGAAGAAATCACACACTCACACACTGTATCAGAGTGAGTAAATCCCACACTCACACACTGTATCAGAGAGTGAGTAAATCCCCCACACACACACTTTATCAGAGAGTGAGTAAATCACACACTCGCACACTGTATCAGAGAGTGAGTAGATCCCACACACACACTGTATCAGAGAGTGAGTAAATCCCAAACTCCCACACTGTATCAGAGAGTGAGTAAATACCACACGCACACACTGTATCAGAGAGTGAGTAAATCCCACACTCACACACTGTATCAGAGAGTGAGTAAATCCCACATTCTCACACTATCCATGAGTAAATCCCACACTCGCACATTCCAAGAGGCTCACCGTTCCTGAAGGAATCCCACACTCCCGCACAGTCTCTCTGTGGTGAAGGGTCCCTCTCACCGACAGCCAGGTGACTTTTCCCGGTGAATCTTTACACACTGACAAACTGGGACTGGAGACATTTTTTCTGAAATGTACTTCCTGTTTGTAATATGATTGTAATCTGAGGTTTATGATTGGTGGAAAATCCTAATTCTGATTGGTCTGTTTTTATATCCAGTCAAATAAGCAGAACATAACTGGCTGTCCTCATGTTCACAATGTCCAATCATAATCATTCCTTTCCCCATTCCTCATTAGCATAGAAGTGAGGCTCTGTCTATTTAATCAGCGCTCGGAAGGGGTTTGCTTTATTTCTGGGTGAAATTGAAGATGGCTGACGAGAAGAAACCAACATCGAAACCAGCTTCCAAGAAGGGAGCCAAGAAAGTCATTAAGAAACCGGCAGTAAAGGGCGGCAAGAAGCGGCGAAGGTCGAGGAAGGAGAGTTACTCCATCTACATCTACAAAGTGATGAAGCAGGTTCACCCCGACACCGGCATCTCCTCCAAGGCCATGAGCATCATGAACTCGTTCGTCAACGATATTTTCGAGCGCATCGCGGGTGAGGCTTCCCGCCTGGCCCATTACAACAAGCGCAGCACCATCAGCTCCCGGGAGATCCAGACCGCCGTGCGCCTGCTGCTGCCCGGGGAACTGGCCAAGCACGCCGTGTCGGAAGGGACAAAGGCGGTGACCAAGTACACCAGCTCCAAGTAAAACTCCACAATGGACTGAAAACCACCCCAAACACAACGGCTCTTTTAAGAGCCACCCACAATCTCTGTGAAAAAGCTGCACCATCTTTTCCCGCATTGACTTGATGAGAAATCTCTTTGTGGAGGATAGAGATTTGTCCCGTTCCAGAATGTTGTGAATGTGGCTTCATACCCGCCCGTCACAGACACTTTCACACAGAAGAGAATCAAACTGAATTGAGAGCCGATTTTAAACCCAGTCTGGCATTTGTGACGGACAATGAGGAGAAACACAATTTCAGGAAGGAATTATTTCAATTTAATGATAACTATATTCCGAGTTTAACAACTGGTGAGTTAAATTCATCAGGAAATTATTTTTTCTCTCGGGTGATGTGTTTCCCGCTCCCGGAACACAGTAAAGGCGGGAATGAAGAGGTTATTTTCGCGCTGATCTGTTTATTCCGCAGTTTTCTCGGGGGGCGGAATCATCGAGATTTGAGCACACACAGGAACTCAGTCCGTTGCAGCGCTTTAAGATCTGCCTCTCCCCGGCCCTCCCTATTCTCCGGACACAAAGCTGCCTGTTCCACCGGCTGGATAGAGTCGGGGATTCTCTCCACACTTCCCAGTGTAACATTCCCGGCCGCTTTCAGGAGAGAGGCTCAGAAATCAGCCCTTTCTCTCTGTCCCTGTGAAGCCTGTGTGAAGGAGTTGGTTGGTAATCTCTATGTTTCTGCTTTTGCAGTGAGTTGAGATTTGCTCCGTTTTAAATTGCTGAACGGAGTCTTACTACTGCAGGTTAAAGATGAGATTGACAAGTTCAATCTGTTCCTAAAATAACGCCAGGATTCTGGGAGGGAAAAATCAATAAACAGATCACCAAGTGTGAGATTCAAATAGTTTCCTGAACATTGAGCCGTTCCGTTATTTGGGATTTTCCTGCACTGAAATTGGCGGGCGTTTCGAATTTGAAAATGTCAGCCAATCAAAACCTCCACATTCTTCTCCCTGGCCTGTGATTGGTTAATGGTTGACTGTCCTTGAGTTTTTAAATATCATTTGTTTCCACAGACAAATACCAGAATATTCTGAAGATGAATAAATGTGATGTTTCCTCCACACAAGTTACAGGGAAGAGTGTCTCCAGCTCCTTCCCACACACATTGTCACTGACAGAGCAAAGAGACACAGACAGGTCATCAGTTCCACAGTCTCAGGCAGCAGAAACAGTTCCAGAGACACATTTTCAACCCATCAATCAAACAGCAGGAGAGACAGACGCTGTGTCCATGTCACCCTAACACAGTACCGCTGACAGGAGGCCCCATAAATCCCAGTGCAAATTCTCACCCATTCTCATCATCACTGTATCAGTTCCACAATGGAGCAGCTTAGTGAAATAATCAATATCAGAGAAAACTGACACATGGTTTCCGGTTAAGAATTACACAATTAACCGTAATAATGTACTCTGAGATTCGAGTTAAATACCAGTTACATCACTCACATCAGGGGTGGCTGTACTAATCCTCAGAGTGCGTCCTCACAAATACACTAGCTGCAAACACAAATATCAGGTGCATTCTCAGATTGAGATATGCTGAAAGCGACAAAGATACAAACTCTGATTCTTGTTTAAAACTCACCTAGTTTATGTCAATAAAATATACAATATAATTTCGCTGACTATGAACTGAGATGTAATTGCAAACTATTGGAAAATTCTCACTGAATCTGTCCCTGATGGAAGATACTGCAGCAATTCCAGACTGTGGTCCATTTTACATTCATGTCAAAATTCTGACTCAGAATCAGACTGAGTGGCACAGATCAAATCAATGTGTACAACCTGAGTTAAACTTCCAGAGCAATCCAGTATCAGGTTGAAGGTTACATTATCTTTCACAATTGTGTTCTGATATTAAATGCTGGTCCAAAACTCTCACATTGTTTGCTTCAAACCTCCGACAGCAATGGTTTCTTTCTGTGCTGGAAATTTACGTGGAATGAATGCAAACTTATAAACTGTCCCAGAGATTGAAATGTCACATCCTGAACCACATCCTCCCACTGAGTCACAGAGCCTGACAGGTACAGGATAATCCCCAAACACATATTCAGACTAAGATCCATCATCACACTGAGTCCTGTAGTGTGACAGATGCAGGATATTTCATAGACACATGTTCAGAGTACAATCTGAACGCATTGCGCAGGTCAAGGAGACACAGCCTGAGTGAATGAGACACAGACAGAGTGAGAATTTGGTAATTTGGTGCAGTGAGGTAACCAGGAAAGGTAAGTGGTTCATCTAATTTTGCTGTTTTTCAGTTAAAAGTGCAGTGTAGATTCGTGTCTGATTGGCTGAAGCTGCCCCCACCCTAATTGCTGAGAGGCAGTTATCTGGCAGTCACCTGAGGCCTGTTGAGGGGCACAAAGGTACACGTTGTATTCTTCTCTTTGAAGTTTTAGTGTGAGTCATCCTAAATTCTGTATAAAAGACAGACAGAAAGCGCACATTAGTAAGCATTGCGCTGGTCAAGTAGACACAGCCTGAGTGAGTGAGACACAGACAGAGTGAGAATTTGGTAATTTGGTGCAGTGAGGTAATTTTGTGAAGAGTGGGAGAAGGTGCTTTTTCCCAACTGTTTTGTTCTCTCTCTTTCTTCGGGCCTAATTTCGGGAGCCATTCGGAGGAGGAGGAGCAGTCTCTGTGAGGATAAAAACCTAACGGTAACTTCAATTTCCAGTTTTCCCCCCCCAAAAGTGACGGCAGAGGGAAGCTGTGATCTGATTGGTTGATAGCAAATCTGCCCCTAATTTTAAAAAAACACAGCTAAACTCATAAACTTAAATTAAACTAATTAATTAATTAGTGATGGCTGGTCAGGTGATGTGCTTGAGCTGCTTGATGTGGGAGCTGGCAGATCCCATTGCGAGCTGCAGCGACCACATCTGAAGTACGTGTTGGCTGCTCGAAGAGCTCCGGCTCAGAGTTGATGACCTGGAGTCTGAGTTTCAAACACTGAGGCACATCCGGGTGGGGGAGACTTAACTGGACACTGTGTTTCAGGAGGCAGTTACACCTGTCAGAGTAAGTAGTTTAAATCCTGCCCGTGGCCAGGGACAGCAGGGTGTCACTGCAAGTCAGGCAGGTAAAGGGAACCAGCAGCCAGGAACTCAGGAGCCTCAGCCCTTGACCCTGTCCAACAGGTATGAGGCACTTGCTCCCTGTGTGGATGGCGAACAGGGCTGCAGGAAGGATGAGTCGGCTGACCAAGGCACCATGGTTCAGCAGGCCATTCAAGGGGAGGGAGTAAATAGGCAAGTTGTAGTTGTAGGGGATTCTATTATCAGGGGGATAGATAGTATCCTTTGCGAGCAGGATAAAGAGTCCCGCATGGTATGTTGCCTGCCCGGTGCTAGGGTGTGGGACATCTCTGACCGGCTTGAAAGGATACTAGAGAGGGAGGGGGAGGATCCAGTTGTTGTGGTCCATGTCGGTACCAAACACATAGGCAAGTCTAGGAAAGAGGACCTGTTTAGAGATTATAAAGAGCTAGGAGTTAAATTCAAAAGGAAATGTTTATTTTTTCTCTCGGGTTATGTGTTTCCCGCTCCCGGGACCCAGTAAAGTCGGGAATGAAGAGGTTATTTTCGGGCTGATCTGTTTATTCCGCAGTTTTCCCAGGGGACGGAACCAGCGAGATTTGAGCACACACAGGACCTGAGTCCATTGCAGCGCTTTAAGATCTGCCTCTCCCCGGCCCTCCCTATTCTCCGGACACAAAGCTGCCTGTTCCACCGGCTGGATAGAGTCGGGGATTCTCTCCACACTTCCCAGTGTAACATTCCCGGCCGCTTTCAGGAGCGAGGCTCCGAAATCAGCCATTTCTCTCTGTCCCTGTGAAGCCTGTGTGAAGGAGTTGGTTGGTAATCTCGATGTTTCTGCTTTTGCAGTGAGCTGAGATTTGCTCCGTTTTAAATTGCTGAACGGGGTCTTATTACCGCCGGTTACAGAGAAGAGATTGACAAATTCAATCTGTTACTAAAATAGCGCCCGGATTCTGGGAGGGAAAAATAAATAAACAGATAACAAAGTGTGAGATTCAAATAGTTTCCTGAACATTGAGCCGGTCCGTTATTTGGGATTTTCCTGCACTGAAATTGGCGGGAGTTTCGAATTTGTAAATGTCAGCCAATCAAAACCTGTAGCTCCTTCTCTCCAGCTCTCCGATTGGTTCAGGCAGAATTCACTCCGCCGCCTTGGCTTTGTGCTGAAAGCTGTTATTATTCTGTTATTTTCACAGCCCCCAAATCACCTCATTAGCAGTTGTTTTTAGCGGGAACGGAGCCTTCTCCCAATTCCTGAAATGTTCATTGATCCATCATTTCATTCCCAGTAATTCTCCGCTGGGAAGCGCTGAATTAAACCAAATAAATAGAAGGGATTTGAAATCTCTGACTAAGGACGACATTTATTTGAATTCGCTCCTTTGCCACAATGAAATTGGCGGCTTTTTGAAATGGACAAATTCTCAGCTTCTGCCGGTTGTTGTGGGTAAATCCCGCCCTCTTCTGTTTCCAGTGAGCTGATTGGTGCAGAATATAGGCAAATGAGGTGAACTTAGCAGCGACCAATCAGAGGAGCCGTCAGTTTATAAAAGAGTAAATGCTGCAGAAATTGTTCATTGTGTGAAAGAGTTTGTGAGATTGTGACAATGTCTGGAAGAGGAAAGACCGGCGGGAAAGCTCGGGCCAAGGCCAAGTCTCGCTCCTCCCGGGCTGGACTGCAGTTCCCGGTGGGCCGTGTTCACAGGCACCTGAGAAAGGGCAACTATGCCCAGCGTGTGGGGGCCGGAGCCCCGGTCTATCTGGCTGCTGTGCTCGAGTATCTGACCGCTGAAATCCTCGAGCTGGCCGGCAACGCGGCCCGGGACAACAAGAAGACCCGCATCATCCCCAGGCACCTGCAGCTGGCCGTCCGCAACGACGAAGAGCTCAACAAGCTGCTGGGAGGGGTGACCATCGCTCAGGGCGGGGTGCTGCCTAATATCCAGGCCGTGCTGCTGCCCAAGAAAAGCAGCGCTGGCGCCGGCAAGAAGTGAAGCGACCATTCTTTAATTTAATAACCCAAAGGCTCTTTTCAGAGCCACTCACTTGATCTGAAAAAGGGCCAATTATTGTCTGTCCCTCAGATTCTGCTCTGCTACTTGATGTGCAAATGTTTCACGCTTTATGACATCAATCCGCAGCGCATTCTGTGCAGATTATTTACATGTTCAGTATTTATGATACATGTGAATTGATGGTGCTTATTGGGGATAAAAGTCTGTGAACTGATTTGATCTTAGTTTCAATAATATTCCTCAAAGAAGGAAATCTGTTACTTGTAATCTATCCGCAAGTGATTCCGCTCTATTTAATGTGTATATGTTTCTGCAATGACTATATCTGTAAGTGGGTTACTGTGTGACTCGCTTCATACTCGGAGCCCCATATTAACATCAACCCCTGGCTCCTAATGTGCAGGAAAGTTTTTATGGAAGCAGTTTATTGGGGTAAGAAATCCTGGGAAACTGAAATTGTACATCCAATAAAAATGTTTTGATATTACATACTGTGCGGCAAAACTGACAACACCATCGTTTATAAACTATGAATTTTCTTTGAGATATGGAGACGAGAAACGTCATTATGATGCAGAGTAAATTGTGAGAATTCCCCTCAAGCCTCCTCCTGCTGTGATGGCAACTTTTCTGTGAGTGAGTTGGCCTTTACGGTATTTCTACCTATCTATCGATCCATCCATTTATCTATGCAAGTTTCTACCTCACTATCTACATATCTATCATTGGACTCGAAACGTCAACTCTTCTCTCCCTACACATGCTGCCAAGCCTGCTGAGATTTTCCAGCATTATCTCTTTCGTCTTTATCCCTCCATATCTGTCTGTCCCTCTTTCTACCCATTAATCTAAGTTACTCTTTCGAAGGGTCGGTGCAGTCTCGATGATTACATGAGATATTGTTGATGTTTGTATTAGCAATCACCGCAAGTCTATTGAATTGGGCTGAAATTAAATCCAGGCTGGCCCACAACCGAGAACGGATCCAGGGGAATGAGGACACAGATAGCAGGGAGAAAAAAATAAAGGCAATAAAATAAATTCCTGAATCGAAACACTGGATGTGGAAGCTCTTTTCCTGAAAGACTTGATGGCTCTTAAAAGAGCCTTTGTTGCTGTTGGTGATGAAGCCGATTTTTAGGCGCGTTCCCCGCGGATGCGGCGGGCCAGCTGGATGTCTTTGGGCATGATTGTGACTCGCTTGGCGTGGATGGCGCACAGGTTGGTGTCCTCAAAGAGCCCCACCAGGTAAGCCTCGCTGGCCTCCTGCAGGGCCATGACGGCGGAGCTCTGGAAGCGCAGGTCTGTCTTGAAGTCCTGAGCGATCTCTCGCACCAGGCGCTGGAAGGGCAGTTTGCGGATCAGCAGCTCGGTGGATTTCTGGTAGCGGCGGATCTCCCTCAGAGCCACAGTGCCGGGTCTGTAGCGATGGGGCTTCTTCACTCCGCCCGTGGCTGGAGCGCTCTTGCGGGCCGCTTTGGTAGCCAGCTGTTTGCGAGGAGCTTTGCCTCCGGTCGATTTGCGCGCTGTCTGCTTGGTCCTGGCCATGTTGTGAAACTGGGTGAAACGCACACGCTGAGAATGCTGGCGCCGCTCTCTCGCTGCCTATTTAAGACATTATAGTGACCGCCCACTTCTCCTCATTGGATGCAGCCCGAACCCGTGGACAAGTTTGAAAAGAGCGATGAGCGGCAAGGATATCAGGGCCCTGATTGGTGGACCTGCAACTGACTCCCCATCAATTTCAAAAAGCCCGCCAATTTCACAGGGACCAGGAACAGATATTTGAGAAAACTGGAAAAACTCAATCTCAAGTTGTAAATATCAAACACATCTCAATGATTCCTGGTCCCATTTTTGTCTCGGATTGGACGCAACCGAGATAAGATGAATAAAATCGAGCAGGTACATAATTAATTCCGGCTCGCATTACAATGTCAGTGTTCACTATGTGCGGTTACAGGTTTGACTTTGGGGAATGGTTGTTTCAGACTGTACAACGCATCTATGTCGCCTTGTAATGAGAAAACAAATCAATGCTCGGAAAGGATTTCCTGCTCTAACGGTACCCGTCTTAACAGGAAATCGAGTTATCCAAGTTACGACTCGCTAAACCAGCTCGATGAGTTATTCTGCTGCCATTCTATGGTCAGTGCTCTCAATGTGAGTATTTGGGCGGCTCTTAAAAGAGCCTTTGGGTTTTGTTAAGTTGTCAAATAGATTTCCTCAGCCTCCGAATCCATAAAGAGTGCGGCCCTGGCGTTTGAGAGCGTAAACCACATCCATGGCGGTGACGGTCTTGCGCTTGGCGTGTTCAGTGTAGGTGACGGCGTCCCTGATCACATTCTCCAGGAAAACCTTCAGCACCCCGCGAGTCTCCTCATAGATCAACCCCGAGATGCGCTTGACGCCGCCACGGCGAGCCAGGCGGCGGATTGCTGGTTTGGTGATGCCCTGGATGTTATCACGAAGCACTTTGCGGTGCCGCTTTGCTCCGCCTTTACCCAGTCCTTTGCCTCCTTTCCCTCTGCCAGACATGATGCTTGTTCAGTCAAATCGCAGATGAATGAGAGACGAGCTGCTGCTCTTTCCTTTATTATACAGCCCGCCCCGACCTGACTGAGAGAGAGAGGCGGGGAGCAGACTGAGTGACGGACAGAGCAGGGAAATGTCTTTGATCATCCAGCTCCTCCTCCTGCCTGCTCCAACCCACATTTTATATTCCAAACAGAAGTGAAAAGAGCGCGCTGAACAACACGTACAAACTGCAACATCATACAGCAGCTAGTTAGAAACACGGATCTATTAAATCCAGACTTGTCAGTAATATTCCCGCCTCAGTTCACTCCTTTCTCGAACCAGCCAACCTACCTGCTCCCACTTCAACCCCAGCTCCAATTCCATCGCCACACAACTGGGGCAGCACGGTAGCATTGTGGATAGCACAAATGCTTCACAGTTCCAGGGTCCCAGGTTCGATTCCGGCTTGGGTCACTGTCTGTGCGGAGTCTGCACATCCTCCCCGTGTGTGCGTGGGTTTCCTCCGGGTGCTCGGGTTTCCTCCCACTGTCCAAAGATGTGCGGGTTAGGTGGATTGGCCATGCTAAATTGCCCATAGTGTCCAAAATTGCCCTTAGTGTTGGGTTGGGTTACTGGGTTATGGGGATAGGGTAGAGGTGTGGACTTTGGATAGGGTGCTCTTTCCAAGAGCCGGTGCAGACTCGATGGGCCGAATGGCCTCCTTCTACACTGTAAATTCTATGAAACTCCTCTCCCAGACGGGTTGGGAATTTTACTAACATCCCTTCCAGCTGATACAAAGTGTTTGAGTTGTGAGGCGGGATTTCTCCGCCATGTTAACTCTTTTACGGAATCTCCCCTGAATCTGTGAAAAATGAAACTAACACAAACTGTGACTGTTCCCCCGGACACATCCCCGGTTAGGAAGAGGCTCTAGAAAGGATTGAACTGAGGCGGGAATATTACTGACAAGTCTGGATTTAATAGATCCGCGTTTCTAACTAGCTGCTATCTGATGTTGCAGTTTGTACGTGTTGTTCAGCGCCCTCTTTTCACTTCTGTTTGGAATATAAAATGTGGGTTGGAGCAGGCGGTGTTTTAGTGCAGAGTGGGGGGAGAGGCCCGGTGCAGAGCATGTCAGATAGTGAGCGGCAATACTGGATTGACATTTCTGTCTGAAATCTGCTCCCAGCACCGGGACAGCGATTCAGTGGTCGGGGGATCAGCTCTTTCCTGAGAGATGTGGGTGGCTCTGAGAAGAGCCTTTGGGTTCAGGTTTACAATTTGCTCGCCTTCTTTCACTTCTTTGCTGTTTTCTTAGCCGTTGCTGATTTCACTTTGGGCTTGGCCCTCGATTGGGTCGGATTTTTTACGCCCTTGGTCTTTTTCACGGGAGACCTTTTCTTCGGGGCTGCTTTCTTCGCGCTCTTTTGGGGAGTTGCCGCCTTCTTGGCTGCTGGTTTCTTTGGAGATTTCTTGGCTGCTGGTTTCTTGGGAGATTTCTTGGCTGCTGGTTTCTTGGGAGATTTCTTGGCTGCTGGTTTCTTGGGAGATTTCTTGGCTGCTGGTTTCTTGGGAGATTTCTTGGCTGCTGGTTTCTTCACTGAAGGTTTCTTGCCTGCTCCGGTCTGTCTCACTTTCCCCCCGGTTGTCTTCTTAACGATCTTGAAGGAGCCGGAGGCGCCCGTGCCCTTGACCTGAGCCAAGGTGCCTTTAGCCAATTCCCTTCTGACACTTTGCTTGATCTGGGCCCCCCGTTTATCCACATCGACCCCTTTGCTCCGCAGCGCCTTCTTTATGGCCTGGAAGGAAATCCCTTTGCGATCGCCGCTTTCCGCCACAATCTGGAGGATCAGCTCGCCCAGCCCAGGACCTTCTTGTTTCTTCCGGGGAACCGCCTTCTGCTTCTTGACAGCCTTGACTGGGGCGGCGGCTGGAGGAGCCGTTTCGGCGGCTGCACTATCGCTCATGTCCGAGACTCTGTACAAAATCTCTCCGTCAATGTGGGTGAGAAATGAAGCCTCTGGTGGCGGCACTGAGCAACTTAAAGGCAGCGAGCGGACGGGGCGGAGACAACCTGCTCTCAGCTCCAGGCTGCTGCTGCCTCTCTGTGTTTTTCTCTCGTCCCAAACTCTCCAATTCCACTCAAATTCCAGCTCCACAGTGTCCCAGGATAATTCCTTCCTGTCTCTCACACTCTCATGTTTGCTGTAGAAAAGGTTTCACGCGATTTGAAGACTCCATTTTGCATTTAAACCCGTTTTACTGATGCACTGTTCCCGCTCTCTCACCCGATCGCTCTCATTTTCCCAACCTTTCCACAGAAATCTGGAAAGCAGCATCGAAACTGCCCTGAAATCCAACTTGGAAAAGTAGGAGGGGAACAGGGGGATTGTTGGAATGAAAAATATTTCCATTCAGTCCCAGAGGGATTGGGAGATCTCCTGGTCAGAGCGGACACACAAACACAGTTGGTTTCTCCTCTTTGGCTCGCCCCTTTCACACACTCTCTTCCACAATATTCACATCCACACACAAGGTTTGGAAATGACATTTCCCAGGGCTGAATTCTCCCTCTTCTCAACACTTGTTCCCAATCAGTGTCTTAATTATAGATTTTCATATCACTGATCAATTCTCTGAGTTTTCTGTTTACCTAAATACCCGGCAGCAGCCAGTCATATTTTTAAATCTAAATTCATTGATGACCCAACCTTCTTTGAAGGTGAAAATACAATTGATTTCCTCTCTATCAGTGGAGATTTTCCGGTTTAATGTTATCCTCCTGCACTGCCCGGTAACACTGAACCCCAAACTCAACAAGCAGGGACACCCAGTTGAAGAATAATCCCACCCCCTCTGAGAGTGGAGATTTTCACAGTGACACACACATTCTGACCATTCTGATCCCAATCGCAAATTTAATAAATAGAGATGGACTCACAGAGCCGGACTTTCTGTGTGGAGGAGGGACAGTGACCGTCTCACCCACAACACGGCAGCTGTGTTCACAGTGAGGGCCAGTGTTACACGTGTTATCACCGTGTCCAGTGTTCACAGTGAGGGCCAGTGTTAGACGTGCTATCACTGTGTCCAGTGTTCACAGTGAGGGCCAGTGTTACACGTGTTATCACTGTGTCCAGTGTTCACAGTGAAGGCCAGTGTTACAGCAGTTGTCACTGTTTCCACAACACTCCTAATGAAATAGTGAACATTTGAGACAGAGAAAAACAGAGAGTGAGATAGAAACAAGGATAAGGATGAACACATAGAGCTGGACATTCTGTGTGGAGGGGAGACACTTCCACAATCAGGGCACCAGGAAATCAGAGGAATGTTTACAACAAGGGGAGTTTCCATCCAGGAGAGTGTTTAAAATTAGTGAGTGTAAACCAGGAGAGTGTGCAAAACCATGAGAATGTGCACAATAAAAAGTGTGTAAACCAGAGAGCGTGTAAACCAGGGTAGTGTGTTTAACAGGGGAATGTATAAAGCAGGGAGTGTATTCACCAGAAGATTGTGTGAATCATGGGAATTGTAATACCAGAGAAGTGTGTAAATCTAAAGGAGAACAAAGAAAAGTACAGCACAGGAACAGGCCCTTCGGCCCTCCAAGCCTGTGCCCACCATGCTGCCCGACTAAACTACAACCTTCTACACTTCCTGGATCCGTATCCCTCGCTTCATGTATTTGTCAAGATGGCCCTTAAATGTCACTATCGTCCCTGCTTCCACCACGTCCTCTGGCAGCTAGTTCCAGGCACCCACTACCCTCTGTGTAAAAAAACTTGCCTTGTACATCTAAACTTTGCCCCTCGCACCTTAAACCTATGTCCCCTAGTAATTGACCCCTCTACCCTGGGGAAACGCCTCTGACTATCGACTCTGTCTGTGCGCCTCATAATTTTGTAGACCTCTATCAGGTCGCCCCTCAACCTCCGTCGTTCCAGTGAGAACAAACCAAGTTTATTCAACCGCTCCTCATAGCTAATGCCCTCCATACCAGGCAACATTCTGGTAAATCTCTTCTGCACCCTCTCTGAAGCCTCCACACCCTTCTGGTAGTGTGGCGACCAGAATTGAACACTATGCTCCAAGTGTGGCCTAACTAAGGTTATGTACAGCTGCAACATGACTTGCCAATTCTTATACACAATGCCCCGGCCAATGAAGGCAAGCATGCCGTGTGCCTTCTTAACTACCTGCTCCACCTGTGTTGCCCCTTTCAGTGACCTGTGGACCTGTGCACCTAGATCTCTCTGACTTTCAATACTGTTGAGGGTTCTAATATTCAATGTCTGTTCCCTACCTGCATTAGACCTTACAAAATGCATTATCTCACATTTGTCTGGATTAAACTCCATCTGCCATCTCTCCGTCAAAGTCTCCAAACAACCTAAATCCTGCTGTATCCTCTGACAGTCCTCATCACTATCCGCAATTCCACCAACCATTGTGTCGTCTGCAAACTTACTAATCAGACCAGTTACATTTTCCTCCAAATCATTTATATATACTACGAACAGCAAAGGTCCCAGCACTGATCCCTGCGGAACATCACTAGTCACAGCACTCCAATTAGAAAAGCATCCTTCCATTGCTACTCTCTGCCTTTATGACCTAGCCAGTTCTGTATCCACTTTGCCAGCTCACCCCTGATCCCGTGTGACTTCACCTTTTGTACCAGTCTACCATGAGGGACCTTTGACAAGGCCTTACTGCAGTCTATATAGACAACATCCACTGCTCTACCTGCATCAATCATCTTTGTGACCTCTTCGGAAAACTCTATCAAGTTAGTGAGACACAAACTCCCCTTCACAAAACCATGCTGCCTCTCACTAATATGTCCATTTGGATAGAGAGTAAACCAGGAGAGCGAGTAAAGCAGGAGATTGAGCGAACCAGGAGATTGAGTGAACCAGGGGAATGAGTGAACCAGGGGAGAGAGTGAACCAGGGGGTTGAGTGAACCAGGGGAGTGAGTGAACCAGGGGAGCGACTGACTCAGGGGAGTGAGTGAACCGGGAGAGTGAATGAACCGGGAGAGTGAGTGAACCGGGGGAGTGAGTGAACCGGGGGAGTGAGTGAACCGGGGGAGTGAGTGAACCAGGGGAGTGAGTGAACCGGGGGAGTGAGTGAACCGGGGGAGTGAGTGAACCGGGGGGTTGAGTGAACGTGGGGGTTGAGTGAACCGGGGGAGTGAGTGAACCGGGGGAGTGAGTGAACCGGGGGAGTGAGTGAACCGGGGGAGTGAGTGAACCGGGGGAGTGAGTGAACCGGGGGAGTGAGTGAACCGGGGGGGGTTGAGTGAACCGGGGGGGGGGAGTGAGTGAACCAGGGGAGTGAGTGAACCAGGGGAGTGAGTGAACCAGGGGAGTGAGTGAACCAGGAGAGTGAGTGAACCAGGGGAATGAGTGAACCAGGGGAGTGAGTGAACCAGGAGAGTGAGTGAACCAGGGGAATGAGTGAACCAGGGTTCCAGAATCCCCTCACCGCCCATTCTCACGGTCAATTAATGATAGATTGTAAATGTTTGGCCGAATCAGCGACAATCAAAGCCAGAGCCCTTGTGATTAGCTGAACATCCTCAGACTCTGTAGCTTCGTCCGGTAAAGTGTCTGTTCCCTAAAGAAAAATTTGGACTCAAATCCCAGCCCAGCCTTATTCCGTTTGATCCACCTGTGCGATTGAGAACTTCCTCCACAACAGGGGGAAATGTGTTGGATTTCTAGTCGGAAAATATGCCTTTTGCAGGTTTAAATTCAGTAGAATATCTACAGAGATTGCAACGCAAGTACTGATTTTAGCTGCCATCATCCAGTTGTTAAATCTTTCCACTAGAAACCCACTGGATTTTTCCCTTTGACTTGAGTCCTGCTCCCAGAGGATCAGTTCAGTATTTTCAGTAATATTATATTTTGAATGCTCTGTGTCCAGAGAATTGTGACGCTGAAATTGCTCACACTTCTCTCCATTGTTATCTACTCTGCAGGTATTGACTACACCTTCGAATGGAGACATGCTCGCAGGGCTGTGAGAGAGGCTTTCTTTCAGGCGTGAGGCCTCTTTTGGTCCATCAGCAGCAACCGGATGCCTGCAGAGAAACTCGGAATACCGAGCCCCTCTTCCCAGGATGGACTTAATCAGGGACAAGATGTTGTTTGAAGAGAGAATCAAAGGTCTGAAGAATTGGTCTGAGATTCCTTGCGTTTTGTGAAGAGACCAAGGTGGTGGAGCAATGTGACAATAGCAGGATACGAGTTTGGGATATTATCCAGTCTGTGCTGGGGGGCCTGCGGGAAGGACGTTGTCTTGTCTGCCCACCCAAGCTGAATGTTGGGATTGAGGTGGTGATCAGATTCCGAGAGGAGGGTGAAATCCTTTCACTGAGTTTCAAGCTCAGAGTTCGGTTGAGTGTCTTGAGTTACAGGAAGATACAGACGGGATGGTCAAATGGGCAGAAAAGTGGCTGATGGAATTTAACGCTGAAAAATTAGATGTGATCATTTGGTAGGGGGTTTTCGCAGTAACTTCATTGGAGTGTTAATATAATCCTATTTGTGACAATAAAGAATATTATATTATTATTATAGGATTAATGTTAATGGCCTGACACTGGGAAGTCCTGAGGAACAAAGGGACCTTGGAGTGTTTGTCCAGAGATCTCTGAAGGCAGAAGGGCAGGTTAATAGGGTGGTGGAAAAGGCATTTGAGATATTTGTCTTTATCAATCGGGGCATGGATTACAAAAGCAGAGAGGTCATGGTGGAGTTGTATAGAATGTTGGGGAGGTCACAGCTGGAGTACCGTGTGCAATTCAGGTCACCACATTATAGGAAATATGTGACTGCACTGGATGGGGTGCAGAGGTGACTCAGCAGGATGTTGCTTGGGATGGAACATTTAGGATATGAAGAGAGGTTGGATCGGCTTGTTTTCTCTCTCACGCAGGAACAGAGATGACTGAGGGGTGATCTCATCGAGGTATACAAGATTATGATAGGTATAGACAGGGCGGATAAGGAGCACCTGTTCCCCTCAGTCACAAGGGGACACTATTGTTCTGTGATTCTGTTACAGATCAGATCTTGGAGGTATCGCTGCTGTATTGCCAGGTGGCGTGGTGTGATCCGGAGAGCAAAAGCTTCCATCGAGGACGGGGTTCTCAATTAAAACAAACTGGAGGTGTGGGATGTTAGAATCTGCTCAGCACTGATTCATTTTTATTCATTGTTGTGTCCTAGAATAAACACGTGGATTGTAGCAGTCCATTAAAAACAAAAATAGAATTCGGAAATTTCTGGCCTGTAACTTCACCATGTCCACGTTACATCACTCAGCATCCTCAGCTGCATCACATCTGGTCCACGTTTCCTCAGCAGAGAGCAGTTTCACAGCAGAGAGTACATTTCTACTGGAGAGATCGCAGTTTCTCAGCAGAGCGCACAGTTCACGGCAGAGAACACAGTACCACAGCAGAGAGCACAGTTTCACAGCAGAGAACACAGTACCACAGCAGAGAGCACATTTCCACAGGAGAGGTCTCTCTCTGACACAGTGTGTGAGTGTGGGATTTAGTCTCTCTCTGATACAGTGTGTGAGTTCTCCCTCAATGCTCTCACCTTCTGACCTATTGCTCACGTGCCCACTCCCATGGTGTTGAAGTGTTTCCCATCAGTCCGTTCAGAACAATCCTTCAGCTGATATGTTGGAAATGTAATTTGCTGACAGAGACTATATTTCCAACATTTCACAACTGGCTGCACATCTGGACCAATGGAAAAATACAACCTTCTTCCGTTAGTTGTTGCAGATGTTAAAGGTCCATGAGGTGGTTTGGTGAAGTCAGGTCATTTGGCGAGTTGGCCGAGAGGTGAAGGTGATGCGCTGCTAATCCATTGTGCTTTGCATCTACGGGTCTGAATCCATCCTCCTCGATGATCCATTTCCTGCATCTCCGTGTTGGGTCACTTATTGAGGGTGACCTGATGATTCATTCAGTGTATCCGGAACTAGGATGGAGTTTAGATTCGGAGTTCAACAGGCCTGAGAAGTGAATCTTCTTGCACCAATCTCTATACCGACATTCCTAATCCTCTGTCTGATAATCGATTTAAATCACGACACCAGCTTTGGGCAGGAGTTTGGCACCATGAAAACTTGCGGCTTCAGAAGCTCCAAAACAGACGCCAGCTTCATCAGGGGCACTGCTGGCAGATTTTGCCTTTCCAGAACCGGACGCCCAGCCGTGAAAACAAGTTCATCAGATGATCTCATTACACTGTAAGACGGAGGAGCTGAAGTAGGCCGTTCGGCCCATCCTGTCTGCTCCACCATTCAAAGAGGTTATGATTGACATGATATAATCTTCAAACCCACTTTCCCGCCTTATCCCCATAACCCTTGATTCCCTTACTGATTTAATCTTGCACATAGTAACTTCCCCAGCCTCGACAAGTATTCGCTTAGAAACAATGTTTCCACAGATACACTATACTCTGAGAGAACAAATTACTCATAATTTCTGATTTAATTGGGCGGCCCCTTACTCTGTTCCTCTGTTTAAGAAGGGTAGCAAGGATAATCCCGGGAACTACAGGCCAGTGAGCCTTACGTCAGTGGTAGGGAAATTACTGGAGAGAATTCTTAGAGACAGGATCTACTCCCATTTGGAAGCAAATGGACGTATTAGTGAGAGGCAGCACGGTTTTGTGAAGGGGAGGTCGTGTCTCACTAACTTGATAGAGTTTTTCGAGGAGGTCACTAAGATGATTGATGCAGGTAGGGCAGTAGATGTTGTCTATATGGACTTCAGTAAGGCCTTTGACAAGGTCCCTCATGGTAGACTAGTACAAAAGGTGAAGTCACACGGGATCAGGGGTGAACTGGCAAGGTGGATACAGAACTGGCTAGGCCATAGAAGGCAGAGGGTAGCAATGGAGGGATGCTTTTCTAATTGGAGGGCTGTGACCAGTGGTGTTCCACAGGGATCAGTGCTGGGACCTTTGCTCTTTGTAGTATATATAAATGATTTGGAGGAAAATGTAACTGGTCTGATTAGTAAGTTTGCAGACGACACAAAGGTTGGTGGAATTGCGGATAGCGATGAGGACTGTCTGAGGATACAGCAGGATTTAGATTGTCTGGAGACTTGGGCGGAGAGATGGCAGATGGAGTTTAACCTGGACAAATGTGAGGTAATGCATTTTGGAAGGGCTAATGCAGGTAGGGAATATACAGTGAATGGTAGAACCCTCAAGAGTATTGAAAGTCAAAGAGATCTAGGAGTACAGGTCCACAGATCACTGAAAGGGGCTACACAGGTGGAGAAGGTAGTCAAGAAGGCATACGGCATGCTTGCCTTCATTGGCCGGGGCATTGAGTATAAGAATTGGCAAGTCATGTTGCAGCTGTATAGAACCTTAGTTAGGCCACACTTGGAGTATAGTGTTCAATTCTGGTCGCCACACTACCAGAAGGATGTGGAGGCTTTAGAGAGGGTGCAGAAGAGATTTACCAGAATGTTGCCTGGTATGGAGGGCATAAGCTATGAGGAGCGATTGAATAAACTCGGTTTGTTCTCACTGGAACGAAGGAGGTTGAGGGGCGACCTGATAGAGGTATACAAAATTATGAGGGGCATAGACAGAGTGGATAGTCAGAGGCTTTTCCCCAGGGTAGAGGGGTCAATTACTAGGGGGCATAGGTTTAAGGTGAGAGGGGCAAGGTTTAGAGTAGATGTACGAGGCAAGTTTTTTACGCAGAGGGTAGTGGGTGCCTGGAACTCACTACCGGAGGAGGTAGTGGAGGCAGGGACGATAGGGACATTTAAGGGGCATCTTGACAAATATATGAATAGGATGGGAATAGAAGGATACGGACCCAGGAAGTGTAGAAGATTGTAGTTTAGTCGGGCAGTATGGTCGGCACGGGCTTGGAGGGCCGAAGGGCCTGTTCCTGTGCTGTACATTTCTTTGTTCTTTGTTCTTTGGGAGTGAGTGAACCAGGGGAGCGCGTGAACCAGGGGTGTGAGTGAACCAGAGGAATGAGTGAACCAGGGGGTTGAGTGAACCAGGGGAGTGAGTGAACCCAGAGGTGGAACAGTGGTTCGCACTGCTGCCTCACTGTGCCAGGGACCTGGGTTCAATTCTAGCATTGGGCGACTGCCTGTATGGCGTTTGCATGTTCTCCCCGTGTGTGTGGGTGGGTTTCCTCCGGGTGCTCCGATTTCCTCCCACAGGCCATAGATGTGCATGTTAGGTGGGTCGGCAATGCTGAATTCCCGCTGTGTCCAAGGGTGTGTCGGTTCAGTGGGGTTACGGGTTTATGGGGATAAGGTGGCGAGTGGGCGGAGCTGGGGCGCTCTTTCAGAGGGTCGCTGCAGACTCGATGGGCCGAATTGCCTCCTTCACACTGTAGTAATTCTGTGGTTCAGTGGAATGGTAGTTTGCAGAAAGTGTGAGTTTGAGGGGCTGAGTGACAGAGTAATAACAAACAAGCTGCAGGCAATGACTGCAAATTGAATCTCTCATTGGGACAAACACACAGCTACAAAGGTGATTGGTTGAGCCGGAGGGCACAGGGCCACTTGCAGCCAAACACACAGTCCCCCCAACACGGGATCTAAAGGAGGTTTTGCTCCACATGTGATGACGATGAAATGGGGAATGTTCCCCTTGATTCTCAATGCTGAATTGCGGCAGGGATGTGCGCATGCCCGGTGTAACCCCGCCCCTGCTGGTCGTCATTCTGAGATTGGGAGCGCCTGCGCAGCCCCTCCCCCACACACTCTCCATTTGGTCAGAGTGGAATCGCTTTGTTGAAGCTGAGGGAAATGTCAATGTCAGCGCCCAGGTCAGCGAGGAAACAGCGTTCTCATTGCAGCAGCACCTCCATCTGGGAGTGTGAGCAAAGAGGCTCAGAGATCATTACTGACTCGGGGGAGTTCAGGGAGAATCGGGGGCTGTTTGCAAGAGGCGCAGCGGAGCACGATCTTGTTCCGGGACTTGGAGTGAGCGGGGGGGAAGGGAGAGCTCTTTCTGGGCCTGGCTTATTGTCTGATTCTGGGTTAGGATTTGGAGAGTATTTTCTTTCTTTTACTGATTGGGGGCAGCACGGTGGCATCGTGGTTAGCACGGTTGCTTCACAGCTCTAGGGTCCCAGGTTCAAATCCCGGCTTGGTCACTGTCTGTGCGGAGTCTGCATGTTCTCCCCGTATCTGCGTGGGTTTCCTCCGGGTGCTCCAGTTTCCTCCCACAGTCAGATGTGCGGGTTAGGTGGAATGGCCATGATAAATTGCACTTAGTGTCCAACACTGTCCAACAGCGCACATGGGCTGGTTTAGCACACTGGGCTAAATCGCTGGCTTTTAAAGCAGGCCAGCAGCACGGTTCCTGTACCAGCCTCCCCGAACAGGTGCTGGAATGTGGCGACTAGGGGCTTTTCACAGTAACTTCATTTGAAGCTGACTTGTGACAAGCGATTTTCATTTCATTTCACATGGTTAGGTGGGGTTACTGGGTAAGGGTGGAGGCGTGGAACGCTCTTTACAAAGATGGGCTCGATGGACCGAATGGCCTCCTTTTGCCCTATAAATTCTGTGATTATCAGTTGAAAGAATAGATTGATCTATCATTGGCCTCATCTGACCCTGATTTACAAGAGATATGCTTTCTTCCCCCTAGTTCAACAGATGAAGAAATGAGTTCCAAGAACAAGATGATGATTCCTCAGCAAAATGTATGTGCTGCCGTCTCCTTCTAACTGACAGTAAGTACAATATTAATCCAACATTGCAGAGACACAGACACAACATCAACTCCACCGTCACAGAGAACAGAAGCAGTCAGACTCACATTGACCTCAAGTCCCAGATAAACATGTCCAATCCAACAGTGATACACGAGAGGGCAGGTGGGATAATTTTCCACAATTCGTCCTCCCTCCATATCATGGAACATTGGATCAACTTGTGATAACAGCTTTTCATCTGTAAAGTAATAATTAGGTATAGATTCAGCAATCAATGTGGATGTAATCGATTTGCACTTTTTTTGCAACTTTCTTAGTGCAAAATACATAATAATAGTCGCTTCTTGTCACAAGTAAGCTTCAATAAAGTTACTGTGAAAAGCCCCTAGTCGCCACATTCTGGCACCTGTTCGGGGTGGCAGTTACGGGATTGAACCCGCGCTGCTGGCCTTCTGCATTACAAGCCAGTTGTTTAGCCCACTGTGCTAAACCAATCCCTGGTTTATCTCGAACGATCTCAGATATAACGGTACAGTGTCATTTTCATGAGACGTGGATACAGATCATTTGTTATATCAATATTATCACTAAAAGTAATAATGGAAGATCAATATTGAACAGAAAGTTCACCATTAACTCACAGAACAGATATTGACAAGAACAGAAAACACAATAAAATCACGCACATCAGAGAGGTGGACAGATAGAGATTAAACCCAGAATCCTCTAACAGAGATAGACAGCTACAAATGCAAGCACACAGAACAGAGGCAGAGAGTTATAGAATCAAATTGATTTTTCGCTAACACTTGACTCAAAACAGAGACAGACAGCTACAGTGGAAAACACACACTCTCACACACATTCAGACACCAACAACTGAGCAGAAAGCAGTAAAATATGCCATAGATCATACACAGACAGTGAGGGTAAAACACACTCACACATTCTCTCACAGTAAGCAGTAAAATCTGCATTATCATAGAATTTACAGTGCAGAAGGAGGCCATTTGGCCCATCGAGTCTGCACTGGCTCTTGGAAAGAGCACCCTACCCAAGGTCAACACCTTCACCCTATCCCCATAACCCAGTAACCCCACCCAACACTAAGGGCAATTTTGGACACTAACGGCAATTTATCATGGCCAATCCATCTAACCTGCACATCTTTGGACTGTGGGAGGAAACCGGAGCACCCGGAGAAAACCCACGCATACACGGGGAGGATGTGCAGACTCCACACAGACAGTGGCCCAAGCCGGAATCGAACCTGGGACCCTGGAGCTGTGAAGCAATTGTGCTATCCACAATGCTACCGTGCTGCCCTTAAGAACAAATAAATCTACACTATATCATTTTACCGTAATCCATGTACCTATCCAATAGCTGCTTGAAGGTCCCTAATGTTTCCGACTCAACTACTTCCACAGGCAGTGCATTGCATTCTATCACAGAGAGACAGTGAGGGTAAAACACACACACATATTTTCTTATGCACATGTTCACTCACAAGTAACTTAGCAGTAAGCACTACATAAGCATTATATATCGCAGAGTCTGAGGGTGAAACACACACACACCAATCACTGAGCATTAAGCAGTAAAATATGTTATATAGAGCACAGAGTAACAGTGAGGTTTATACACACTCACTCACACTCTTTCTCTCATACACTCTCTCACACACACACCCATGCACTGTCTCTCCCACAGACACTCACAAATCCAGAACATAGTAATAATCAATAAAATATTATTTATATATCACAGAGACACAGTGAGGTTAATACTCACTCACTCACACACTCTCTCTCTCTCTCTCTCACACACACCCATGCACTGTCTCTCCCACAGACACTCACAAATGCAGAACATAGTAATAATCAATAAAATATTATTTATATATCACAGAGAGACAGTGAGGTTAATACTCACTCACGCACTCACTCTCTCTCTCTCTCTCTCTCTCTCACACACACACACCAGTCACTGAGCAGGAAGCAATAAAGTATGGGATATATACCACAGAGATACATTGAGGGTAAACCATGCACTCACTCTCTCACTCACACGCTCTCACGCAGTCAGACAGCAGTAACTGAGCAGTAAGCTGTAAAATATGTGTTATACATCATAGAAAGACAGTGAGGGTAAATCACACACTCTCACACACTGTCTCACATTTTACTGCTTACTGAGCAGTAAAATATTTGTTACATATCAGAGAGAAACAGTGAGGGTAACACGCGCACACACACACTCTGTCTCTTGCACACACTCTCAGACACAGTCACACACACTCACAAACACTCTCTCTCTCATAGAAACCCTACAGTGCAGAAGGAGACCATTCAACCCATCGTGTCTGCATTGACCCTCTGAATGAGCACGCCACGCTAAGACCAATCTCCCACCCTCTCCTTGTAACCCCACCGAGGGTCAGTTTAGCATATCGGAACCCCGTAACCTGCATATCTTTGGACTGTGGGAGGAAACCGGAGGAAACCCAAACAGACACGGAAGAATGTACAAACTCCACACAGTCGCCCGAAGCCGGAATCAAACCCAGGTCTCTGACGCTGTCAGGCAGCAGTGCTAACCACTGTGCCGCCCTGCTGCCCATCAGCATCACATCCACTTTTCACCCTGTTGCTCTCTCACACACAAACCCAAACACTCACTATCCCGCACACATACAGACTCTCCCTCACACAGACTCTCACTCCCTCACACACACTCACTCCTTCACACACTCTCACTCACACTCACTCCCTCACACAAACACTCCCTATCTCAATCACTCACACTCCCTCACTCACACTCCCTCGCTTTCACACACACACTCTCACTCACACTGTCACTAACACTCACTATCTCATTCACCCACTTTCACTCACACTCACTATCTCACTCACACACTCAGTCACTCCCTCTCACACACTCTCTCTCACACACTATCTCACTCAGTCACTCACACACTCTCACTTCCTCTCTCACACACACCATCTCACTCTCACACTCATTTATGCTCACTATCTCACACATTATCTCACTCCCTCTCACATACTATCTCACGCACACACACACTATTTAGTGAGCAATAAGCTGTATAATATTTGTTATGTATCATAGAGAAACAACGAGGGCAAAACAAACACACACAACTGTCACACACACTTACGCTCTCTCTAACACAAAAATGCTGCTTCTCTCCCACACACACTCCGTCACTCTCACTCACACATATCAGTTACTGAGCAGTAAGCAGTTAAAAATGTGTTATATATCACAGATACATAGAGAGGGTAAAACACACACACACCTGTAAGAGTAAAATATGTGTTATATATCACAGATACATAGTGAGGGTAAAACACACACACACACCTGTAAGAGTAAAATATGTGTTATATATCACAGATACATAGTGAGGGTAAAACTCACACACACCTGTAAGAGTAAAACATGTGTTATATAATCACAGATACATAGTGAGGGTAAAACTCACGCACACCTGTAAGAGTAAAATATGTGTTATATATCACAGATACATAGTGAGGGTAAAACACACACACCTGTAAGAGTAAAATATGTGTTATATATCACAGATATATAGTGAGGGTAAAACACACACACACACCTGTAAGAGTAAAATATGTGTTATATATCACAGATATATAGTGAGGGTAAAACACACACACCTGTAAGAGTAAAATATGTGTTATATATCACAGATACATAGTGAGGGTAAAACTAACACACACACCTGTAAGAGTAAAATATGTGTTATATATCACAGATACATAGTGAGGGTAAAACTAACACAAACCTGTAAGAGTAAAATATGTGTTATATATCACAGATATATAGAGAGGGTAAAACACACACACCTGTAAGAGTAAAATATGTGTTATATATCACAGATACATAGTGAGGGTAAAACTCACACACACACACACCTGTAAGAGTAAAATATGTGTTATATATCACAGATACATAGTAAGGGTAAAACACACACACAAACCTGTAAGAGTAAAATATGTGTTATATATCACAGATATATAGTGAGGGTAAAACACACACCTGTAAGAGTGAAATATGTTTTATATATCACAGATACATAGTGAGGGTAAAACTCACACACGCACCTGTAAGAGTAAAATATGTGTTATATATCACAGATACATAGTGAGGGTAAAACACACACCTGTAAGAGTAAAATATGTGTTATATATCACAGATACATAGTGAGGGTAAAACACACACACACCTGTAAGAGTAAAATATGTGTCATATATCACAGATACATAGTGAGGGTAAAACTAACACAAACCTGTAAGAGTAAAATATGTGTTATATATCACAGATATATAGAGAGGGTAAAACACACACACCTGTAAGAGTAAAATATGTGTTATATATCACAGATACATAGTGAGGGTAAAACACACACACACCTGTAAGAGTAAAATATGTGTTATATATCACAGATACAGAGTGAGGGTAAAACTAACACAAACCTGTAAGAGTAAAATATGTGTTATATATCACAGATATATAGAGAGGGTAAAACACACACAACTGTAAGAGTAAAATATGTGTTATATATCACAGATACATAGTGAGGGTAAAACTCACACACACACACACCTGTAAGAGTAAAATATGCGTTATATATCACAGATACATAGTGAGGGTAAAACTAACACAAACCTGTAAGAGTAAAATATGTGTTATATATCACAGATATATAGAGAGGGTAAAACACACACACCTGTAAGAGTAAAATATGTGTTATATATCACAGATACACAGTGAGGGTAAAACTCACACACACACACACCTGTAAGAGTAAAATATGCGTTATATATCACAGATACATAGTGAGGGTAAAACACACACACACACCTGTAAGAGTAAAATATGTGTTATATATCACAGATACATAGTGAGGGTAAAACTAACACAAACCTGTAAGAGTAAAATATGTGTTATATATCACAGATATATAGAGAGGGTAAAACACACACACCTGTAAGAGTAAAATGTGTGTTATATATCACAGATACATAGTGAGGGTAAAGCACACACACACATGTAAGAGTAAAATATGTGTTATATATCACAGATACATAGTGAGGGTAAAACACACACACACACCTGTAAGAGTAAAATATGTGTTATATATCACAGATACATAGTGAGGGTAAAACACACACACAGCTGTAAGAGTAAAATATATGTTATATATCACAGATACATAGTGAGGGTAAAACTCACACACACACCTGTAAGAGTAAAATATGTGTTATATACCACAGATATATAGTGAGGGTAAAACACACACACCTGTAAGAGTAAAATATGTGTTATATATCACAAATACATAGTGAGGGTAAAACACACACACACCTGTAAGAGTAAAATATGTGTTATATAATAACTGATAAATAGGAGGTTAAAACACACACACACCTGTAAGAGTAAAATATGTGTTATATATCACAGATACATAGTGAGGGTAAAAAACACACACACACACACCTGTAAGAGTAAAATATGTGTTATATATCACAGTTACACAGTGAGGGTAAAACTCACACACACACCTGTAAGAGTAAAATATGTGTTATATATCACAGATACATAGTGAGGGTAAAACACACACACCCGTAAGAGTAAAATATGTGTTATATATCACAGATACATAGTGAAGGTAAAACACACACACACCTGTAAGAGTAAAATATGTGTTATATATCACAGATACATCGTGAGGGTAAAACACACACACACCTGTAAGAGTAAAATATGTGTTATATATCACAGATACATAGTGAGGGTAAAACACACACCTGTGAGAGTAAAATGTGTTATATATCACAGATACATAGTGAGGGTAAAACTCACACACACACCTGTAAGAGTAAAATATGTGTTATATATCACAGATATATAGTGAGGGTAAAACACACACACACCTGTAAGAGTAAAATAGGTGTTATATATCACAGATACATAGTGAGGGTAAAACACACACCCACCTGTAAGAGTAAAATATGTGTTATATATCACAGATACATAGTGAGGGTAAAACACACACACACCTGTAAGAGTAAAATATGTGTTATATATCACAGATACATAGTGAGGGTAAAACACACACACACCTGTAAGAGTAAAATATGTGTTATATATCAAAGACAGTGAGGGTAAAACTGACAGCCAAACTCACTCTCTCTCACACACACACACCACTCACTCTCCCAACAATGATGTGGAGATGCCGGCGTTAGACTGGGGTGAGCACAGTACAAAGTCTTACAACACCAGGTTAAAGTCCAACAGGTTTGTTTCGATGTCACTAGCTTTCGGAGCGCTGCTCCTTCCTCAGGTGAATGAAGAGGTATGTTCCAGAAACACGTATATAGACAAATTCAAAGATGCCAAACAATGCTAGGAATGCGACCATTAGCAGGTGATTAAATCTTTACAGATCCAGAGATGGGGTAACCCCAGGTTAAAGAGGTGTGAGTTGTGTCAAGCCAGGACAGTTGGTAGGATTTCGCAGGCCAGATGGTGGGGGATGAATGTAATGCGACATGAATCCCAGGTCCCTGTTGAGGCCGTACTCATGTGTGCGGAACTTGGCTATAAGTTTCTGCTCGGCGATTCTGCATTGTCGCGGGTCCTGAAGGCCGCCTTGGAGAACGCTTACCCGGAGATCAGAGGCTGAATGCCCTTGACTGCTGAAGTGTTCCCCGACTGGAAGGGAACATTCCTGCCTGGTGATTGTTGCGCGATGTCCGTTCATTCGTTGTCGCAGCGTCTGCATGGTCTCGCCAATGTACCACGCTTCGGGACATCCTTTCCTGCAGCATATGAGGTAGACAACGTTGGCCGAGTCGCACGAGTATGTACCGCGTACCTGGTGGGCGGTGTTCTCGCGTGTAATGGTGGTATCCATGTCGATGATCTGGCACGTCTTGCAGAGATTGCCATGACAGGGTTCTGTGGTGTCGTGGTCACTGTTCTGAAGACTGGGTAGTTTGCTGCAAACAATGGTTTGTTTGAAGTTTTGCGGTTGTTTGAAGGCAAGTAGTGGGGGTGTGGGGATGACCTTGGCAAGATGTTCATCGTCATCAATGACGTGTTGAAGGCTGTGAAGAAGATGACGTAGTTTCTCCGCTCCGGGGAAGTACTGGACGACGAAGGGTATTCTGTCGGATGTGTCCCATGTTTGTCTTCTGAGGAGGTTGGTCCGGTTTTTCGCTGTGGTGCATTGGAACTGTCAATCGATGAGTCGAGTGCCATATCCTGTTCGTACGAGGGCATCTTTCAACGTCTGTAGATGTCTGTTACGCTCCTCCTCGTCTGAGCAGATCCTGTGTATATGGAGCGCTTGTCCCTATAGATACCGTATACACAGGATCTGCTCATACGAGGAGGAGCGTAACAGACATCTACAGACGTTGAAAGATGCCCTCGTACGAACAGGATATGGCACTCGACTCATGGATCGACAGTTCCAACGCGCCACAGCGAAAAACCGGACCAACCTCCTCAGAAGACAAACATGGGACACAACCGACAGAATACCCTTCGTCGTCCAGTACTTCCCCGGAGCGGAGAAACTACGTCATCATCTTCACAGCCTTCAACACGTCATTGATGACGATGAACATCTTGCCAAGGTCATCCCCACACCCCCACTACTTGCCTTCAAACAACCGCGCAACCTCAAACGAACCATTGTTTGCAGCAAACTACCCAGTCTTCAGAACAGTGACCACGACACCACAGAACCCTGTCATGGCAATCTCTGCAAGACGTGCCAGATCATCGACATGGATACCACCATTACACGTGAGAACACCGCCCACCAGGTACGCGGTACATACTCGTGTGACTCGGCCAATGTTGTCTACCTCATACGCTGCAGGAAAGGATGTCCCGAAGCGTGGTACATTGGCGAGACCATGCAGACGCTGCGACAACGAATGAACGGACATCGCGCAACAATCACCAGGCAGGAATGTTCCCTTCCAGTCGGGGAACACTTCAGCAGTCAAGGGCATTCAGCCTCTGATCTCCGGGTAAGCGTTCTCCAAGGCGGCCTTCAGGACCCGCGACAATGCAGAATCGCCGAGCAGAAACTTATAGCCAAGTTCCGCACACATGAGTACGGCCTCAACCGGGACCTGGGATTCATGTCGCATTACATTCATCCCCCACCATCTGGCCTGCGAAATCCTACCAACTGTCCTGGCTTGACACAATTCACACCTCTTTAACCTGGGGTTACCCCATCTCTGGATCTGTAAAGATTTAATCACCTGCTAATGGTCGCAATCCTAGCATTGTTTGGCATCTTTGAATTTGTCTATATATGTGTTTCTGGAACATACCTCTTCATTCACCTGAGGAAGGAGCAGTGCTCCGAAAGCTAGTGACATCGAAACAAACCTGTTGGACTTTAACCTGGTGTTGTAAGACTTCGTACTGTGCTCTCCCAACAATAACTGAGCAGGAAGCAGTAAAATATGTGATACATCATAGAAACAATGAGGGTAAAACTCACACTCTCTCACTTACACACTCTCACTCACCAGTACCTGAGCAGTAAGCAGTAAAATGTGTTCTATATCACAGAGAGATATTGAGGGTCAAACGCACACTCACACACTCTCAGTCACGCACTCTCTCTCACAAACCAGTACCTGAGCAGTAAAATATTCATTATATATCACAGAGAGACAGTGAGGTTAACACATACACACACAGATAGAGTCATAGATAGACTATGACTCTATCTTATAATAATCTTTATTGTCACAAGTAGATTTACATTAACACTGCAATGAAGTTCCTGGAAAAGCTCCCAGTCGCTACATTCTGGCACCTGTTTGGGTACAGGGGGGGAGAATTCAGAATGTCCAAATTACCTAACAGCACGTCTTTCGGGACAATCGACCTATGAGTGTGTGTAGTAACCTCTGTGATAGTAACCACTGTCTCTCTGTGATATATAATGAATATTCTACTGCTTATTGCTCAGTAACTGGTGTGTGTGAGAGAGAGAGAGAGTGCGTGTGTATGAGAGATGGTGTGTGAGAGAGAGTGTGAGTGTGTGTTAACCCTCACTGTCTCTGTGCTATATAACTTGTATTTCACTCTCTCACACATTCTCTCTCACACACACTCATACACTCTCTCATTCACACACACACACCAGTAACTGTGGTAAAATATGCTTTATATATCACAGAGGGACAATGAGAGACAGTGTGACACACACTCACTATTTCTCTGGCAAACACTAACTCTCACACACACTCATTCTTTCACACTCCTAGTCCCTCTCTCTCAGACTGCCTCACACATGGACACACCAGTCACTGAGCAGTATGCAGTTAAATATGTGTTATATATCGCTGTGGGACAGTGAGGGTAAAACACACTCTCGCCACTCTCACACTTAAGTAACTGAGCAGTAAGCAGTAAAATATATTATATATGATAGCCAGATAGTGAGGATAAACACACTCGCACACCAGTAACTGAGCAGTAAAATGTGTGAAATATCACAGAGACAATGAAGGTAAAACACACACACACTCACGCAGACTATTTCTCACACTCATACACTCTTGCAGACATAGTGACACATTCCCTCGCGCACACTTCCTCACACACACTCACACTCTCATATTCTCATACTCTGATATTCACACACTCTTTGACACAAGAGTAACTGAGCAGTAAGCAGTAAAATATGCATCATATATCACAGAGACCGTGATGGTAAAACACACTCTCTCTCTCACACACACACACCACAGTAACAGAGCAGCAAGAGTAAAATATGTGTTACATATCAAAGAGTGACAATGTAAAATACAGAGGCTAACTCGCTCACACACGCACTCTCTCACACACCCACTCACACACACATCCACCCACTCACACACTCTCTCTCTCACACACCCACACACTCTCTCTCTCACACACCCACTCTCTCTCACACACTCACCCACTCTCTCTCACACACCCACCCACTCTCTCTCACACACCCACACACTCTCTCTCTCACACACCCACTCTCTCTCACACACATCCACCCACTCTCACACACATCCACCCACTCTCACACACATCCACCCACTCTCACACACATCCACCCACTCTCACACACATCCACCCACTCTCACACACATCCACCCACTCTCACACACATCCACCCACTCACACTCTCATGCAGACACCCATCTCTCACTCGCACCCACTCTCTCTCACACACACTCTCTCACTCGCACCCACTCTCTCTCACACACACTCTCTCACTCGCACCCACTCTCTCACACACTCCCACTCTCTCACACACTCCCACTCTCTCACACACTCCCACTCTCTCACACACACATCCACCCACTCACACACACATCCACCCACTCACACACACATCCATCCACTCACACACACATATTCACTCTCTCCCACACACCCACTCTCTCACACACACCCACTCTCTCACACACACCCACTCTCTCACACACACCCACTCTCTCACACACCCACTCTCTCACACACCCACTCTCTCTCACACACCCACTCTCTCACACACCCACTCTCTCTCACACACCCACTCTCTCTCACACACCCACTCTCTCTCTCTCACACCCACTGTCTCTCACACCCACTCTCTCTCACTCACCCACTCTCTCTCACACACACTCTCTCTCTCTCACACACACTCTCTCTCTCTCACACACACTCTCTCTCTCACACACCAAACACTCTCTCTCTCACACACCAAACACTCTCTCTCTCACACACCCACCCACTCTCTCTCACACACCCACCATTTCCACTTGCCTTTAATGTGACAGGTGAGCCTGCTTGGTCCCCACGATCTCACTTGCTTTGTTATTCAATGTTACATTTCTGATAATGACTTCATCTGATGATTGAAGATCTCACTGCATCCACTGAAAAAATTACAGAGCTTTGTCCTCGAACTCGCCAGAATGTCTTTGACAATTTGAGGTTTAAACTTTCATTTGCCAGTAATTCCCGGCATGTAACAGACATGAAATTTGAATCCTGATTGCAGTGGCACAATTTATAAACCCACCCCTCAAATACTCATCATTGTGCTGCTTTGTTCCTGTTTTCAGCTTCTTCATGGGTTGTTCACCAGAGGCCCTGGAGTTCACACCAGCACTGCTGGCAGCTGCAAAATGGAGGAATCTCTCTCGGGCCCAGAACACGTGATGTCAGCGTACGGGGCGTGTGACCTGCTCGCTGGCGCCGCCTCCGGTGGGAGGACTCCAGAATTTGCTGAATAAAACTGGCCCGGGACAGCGCACTGACATCAGGAGGAGCCAGTCCAACTTGCTGGGCTCCAGGCCTGCGCACTACTTGATAAGAGACGCATGCGCGGAATGGCCGACAATCTCAAACGTCCATCATGGTTGGCATTTGTAAACACTAGTCGTGACCATTGGCCATTCCTTCCGCGATCTGGATCACTACCACCCTCCTGAAACCTTCCCGAGATCCACCCACAGGTCACAACCCTGAGCTTGAAGACCCTGAGCTTGAAAACCCCGGGCCTATGCTATCCTTTTCTCTATTCGCCGAGGCACAGAGTTTAAGAAAAGGCAGGTTATGCTGGAACTGTATAAAACATTGGTTACGCCTCAGCTAGAGTAATACTCACACTCACACTCTATCAGAGAGTGAGTAAATCCCACATTCACACACTGTATCAGAGAGTGAGTAAATCCCTCACTCTCACACTGTATGAGAGAGTGAGTAAATCCCACACTCTCGCACTGTATGAGAGAGTGAGTAAATCCCACACTCTCACACTGTGTCAGAGGGAGTAAATCCCACACACACACATTAGCAGAGAGTGAGTAAATCCCACACACACACTGTATCAGAGAGTGAGTAAATCCCACACTCACACACTGTATCAGAGAGTGAGTAAATCCCACACACACACTGTATCAGAGAGTGAGTAAATCCCACACACACACACTGTATCAGAGAGTGAGTAAATCCCACACTCACACACTGTATCAGAGAGTGAGGAAATCCCACACTCACACACTGTATCAGAGTGAGTAAATCCCACACTCACACACTGTATCAGAGTGAGTAAATCCCACACTCACACACTGTATCAGAGAGTGAGTAAATCCCACACACACTGTATCAGAGTGAGTAAATCCCACACTCGCACACTGTATCAGACAGTGAGTAAATCCCGCACTCCCGCACATTCTCTCTGTGGTGAAGGGTCCCTCTCACCGACAACAAGGTGACATTTCCCGGTGAATCTTTACACACTGACAAAATGGGACTGGAGACATTCTTTCTGACATGTATTTCCTGTTTGTAGTAAGAAGGTTTCTGATTGGTGGAAATTCCTAAATGTGATTGGTCTGTTTACATCTCCAGTCAAATAAACATAACATAACTGGCTGTCCTTCTTTTCACAATGTCCAATCACAATCATTCCTTTCCCCATTCCTCATTAGCATAGATGTGAGGCTCTGTCTATTTAATCAGCGCTCGGAAGGGGTTTGCTTTATTTCTGGGTGAAATTGACGATGGCTGACGAGAAGAAACCAACATCGAAACCAGCTTCCAAGAAGGGAGCCAAGAAAGTCATTAAGAAACCGGCAGTAAAGGGCGGCAAGAAGCGGCGAAAGTCGAGGAAGGAGAGTTACTCCATCTACATCTACAAAGTGATGAAGCAGGTTCACCCCGACACCGGCATCTCCTCCAAGGCCATGAGCATCATGAACTCGTTCGTCAACGATATTTTCGAGCGCATCGCGGGTGAGGCTTCCCGCCTGGCCCATTACAACAAGCGCAGCACCATCAGCTCCCGGGAGATCCAGACCGCCGTGCGCCTGCTGCTGCCCGGGGAACTGGCCAAGCACGCCGTGTCGGAAGGGACAAAGGCGGTGACCAAGTACACCAGCTCCAAGTAAAACTGTTCTCAAACTCATCAAAACCCAACGGCTCTTTTAAGAGCCACTCACAACTTCTGGAAAGCAGCCAAACTATCATATTCTCAATTACTGGTTTATTTCTATTATGAATAGCCAGACCTGTTTTAATAGCGTTTCACTACATCAACATCCTGTGTAATGCCGAGTTATCGTCCTGTCGATCTTTGTGTCTTTATAAAGTCCCATCATTTAGTGACTGCTCGGTGACGCTTTGGCCTCTGACTCGTTCATACTCGGCGCTGCAGCTGGATTTGGAGAGAATAGAAATCCAAAACCTCCCTTTGCATTTATGTTCAGGGTTACTCTCAATAATCGATCAGTTTATTTGGAGCACCCCGGTGGTGGGAAAACTCCATTTCAATACTGACACTAGCTCCAAACTGCTCACTCCACTTTTAACACTGAGGAAGCGGGAGCAGTCTACAATGGGAACAAATGTTATAGTTTGCAGATGGCTCTAAATTAGACACTGCCGACGGCTGAGAGCGTTTTAAACAGCAGCCGGATTAAACCTGTGGAGACAGTTAACGTTTCGGATCTAAACGTCCCTTCTACAGATCTTAAACGTTTCTCTCCACAGATGCTCCCAGACATGCTGAGTTTATCCAGCATTTTCTCATTAATTCACATTTGCAGCATCCGCATTATTTTGCTTTAATTTATTTTGGGTTTGTTCTGTTAGAGAGAAAACCCGAAATCAGAAACTGACAGATAAAGGGAAACTGTAGACTCGGGAAAGAGAGAAAATCCAACAATCTTATACTCCAAACTCAATGATTTAGTCACATTTTTACTGTTCAATTTTCTGTTTTATCTTTTCGCGCTCTTTTAAGCTTTGAAATAAATATTCGGTTGGAATCTGAACATTTGGCGCCCAAACTTTCCGCCCTCAGCACCGTGGAGTCTCCTGATTGGTGCTTCAAACAGACATCTGATTGGTCAGTTTGTGCCAGGCTGCACAATGTTGTTCAGATAACCAATCAGCAATGTGTGCACCGCCATTCCTCCTGAAGCTATAAGAGAAGTGAATGTGGGCGGGTTTCCTCATTCTGTGGGAAAGTGTTTGTGAGATTGTGACAATGTCTGGAAGAGGAAAGACCGGCGGTAAAGCTCGGGCCAAGGCCAAGTCTCGCTCCTCCCGGGCTGGACTGCAGTTCCCGGTGGGCCGTGTTCACAGGCACCTGAGAAAGGGCAACTATGCCCAGCGTGTGGGGGCCGGAGCCCCGGTCTATCTGGCTGCTGTGCTCGAGTATCTGACCGCTGAAATCCTCGAGCTGGCCGGCAACGCGGCCCGGGACAACAAGAAGACCCGCATCATCCCCAGGCACCTGCAGCTGGCCGTCCGCAACGACGAGGAGCTCAACAAGCTGCTGGGAGGGGTGACCATCGCTCAGGGCGGGGTGCTGCCTAATATCCAGGCCGTGCTGCTGCCCAAGAAAAGCAGCGCTGGCGCCGGCAAGAAGTGAAGCGACCATTCTTTAATCTAATAACACAAAGGCTCTTTTCAGAGCCACTCACTTTATCTGAAAAAGGGTGACCTGTTCTCGATCCGCTTCGTGCCGTGTTTGTGAGAATTTCCCAGAGGCTTCCGGCTGGAATGAGCTTCCCCTGGATTGTTGGTATTTACCGGGGGACGGCAGTTTTTAGCCGGCAGGCTTTCCTAAACTGACCATTTATGGGCAATGGGTCTGCGGGGTTTCAGAATTCATTCCCGCTCCCATTACAATGTCAGTGTTCACTATGTGCGGTTACAGGTCTGACTTCGGAGAAAGCTTTTGTGATTCAGACTCATGAGTAAGGTTTCAAAGTTGCAGGAGTGTACCGGCAGGCAGGAAGGTGGTTTAAAGTGTGTCTTCTTCAATGCCAGGAGCATCCGGAATAAGGTGGATGAACTTGCGGCATGGGTTGGTACCTGGGACTACGATGTTGTGGCCATTTCGGAGACATGGATAGAGCAGGGACAGGAATGGTTGTTGCAGGTGCCGGGGTTTAGATATTTCAGTAAGCTCAGGGAAGGTGGTAACTGAGGGGGAGGGGTGGCATTGTTAGTCAAGGACAGTATTACAGACGTCCGGTTGCGGCGATGCGGAGCTAAGCCGCACATTTCGGCAGCTCCCGCTAGAACAGACTTTTGGGCTCTCCGGAGGAGCCCCAATGCCACTTTATTGATCTAATCCCGTGTGGGAAGGTGAAGTAAGGTCCCCCTTCCGTCATGTATGGAGGGGACTGGAAGTTGAGGGACAAAAAAAGAGCCTTTGCAGCAGCGGCAGAAATGAGGGGGAGAAGACAAGATGGTGGAGGGTGGAGATCGAGAAGCATGGGAGCCGGACCAGCAGGAGTTTCTCAGGCGCTATGTGGAGGAGCTTAAAAAGGAGGTGCTGGCGCCGATGCTGTTGGTGATCGAGGGGCTGAAGGAGGCTCAGAAGGCCCAGGCGATAGAGCTCCGAGAGGTGAAGGAAAAAACTAATGAGAACGAGCATGAGATCTTGGGCCTGGCGGTGAAAATGGAGGCACACGAGGCGTTACACAAGCGGTGGGCCGAGAGATTCGAAGTCCTGGAGAACAGGTCGTGGAGGAAGAATCTCCGGATTCTGGGTCTCCCCGAACGAGTGGAGGGGGCTGATTCTGGGGCGCATGTGAGCACGATGCTCCATTCGCTGATGGGTGCGGAGGCCTCTCCGAGCCCCCTGGAGCTAGAAGGGGCTCACCGGGTCCTGGCGAGGAGACCCAAGGCTGGTGAGCCGCCAAGGGCGATAGTGGCAAAGTTCCATTGTTTCGCGGACAGAGAGAGTGTCTTGAGATGGGCCAAGAAGGAGCGGAGCAGTAGATGGGAGAATGCGGTGATCCGTATCTACCAGGACTGGAGCACGGAGATGGCAAAGAGGAGAGCTGGCTTCAACCGGGCCAAGGCAGTGCTGTATTAAAAAAAGGGTGAGATTCGGAATGCTGCAGCCAGCGCGACTGTGGGTCACGTACCAGGACCAACACCACTATTTTGAAACGCCAGTAGAGGCTTGGACCTTTATCCAAACGGAAAAATTGGACTCGAACTAAGGGGCTGTGGTAGTGGGGGAGATGTTGACTATATAGGGTTGTAAATATGGGGAAAGAATGTTTTACGGGTGGGACGATGGATGGGGATGGGGGAAGAGTGTTTGAAGGGGGGACAGTGAGGAATGTGGGCGCCAGTGCTGGAGGGAGGTGAGATTCGGGGATGGAGGAATTAGGATAAGGCCACAGGGGGCGGGGCTGGCTTAGGAAAGCGCAGGCTTTTTCCCACACTCTGGAGGCGGGGGGGGGGGATGGAGGAGCGCAAGGAGGAGGAGGGATTTCCACACGGGGGGTCAACGGGAAGGCGGGGGAAGCCAGGGTCAGCAGGAGTCAGCTGACTTACGGAAGTATTATAGGGGGAGCAAAAGAGTTAGATTTGGATCTAGGGGGGTGGGGAGGGGGACAATAGGGTTGCTGCTGCAATGGCCGAGGGGGAACTGAAAATGGAAGAGGTGGTCGGGGCGGGGGTTCCCCGTCTGGGGGACTGGAGGGTGCGGGAGGCGCGGGCATGGGACTGGCCTAAAATAGGAGATGGCTAGTCGGCGGGGGGGGGGGAGGCGGTGAAGCCCCCCAATCCGGCTGGGTGTGGGTAGCCCGCCCAATCCGGCTGATTACGTGGAATGCGAGAGGCCTAAATGGGCCGGTTAAGAGGGCCCGAGTGTTCGCACACTTAAAGGTACTGAAGGCAGACGTGGTCATGCTTCAGGAGACACATCTGAAGGTGGCAGATCAGGTCAGGTTAAGAAAGGGATGGGTGGGAGAGGTGTTCCATTCGGGGCTGGATGCGAAGAATAGAAGGGTGGCAATACTGGTGGGGAAGCGGGTGTCATTTGAGGCCAAGAACATAGTGGTGGACAATGGAGGCTGATACGTGATGGTGAGTGCTAGGTTGCAGGGGACGGGGGTGGTATTGGTAAATGTATACGCCCCGAATTGGGACGACGCTGGATTCATGAAACGTATGTTGGTGCGTATACCGGACTTGGAGGTAGGAAGTTTGATAATGAGTGGGGACTTCAACACGGTGTTGGACCCAGCACTGGATCGCTCCAGATCCAGGACCGGAAAGATGCCAGCTGCGGCCAAGGTGCTCATGGGGTTTATGGACCAGATGGGGGGAGTAGATCCGTGGAGATTTGCCAGGCCTTTGGCCAGAGAATTCTCTTTTTTCCCCCCATGTACACAAGGCCTACTCCCTGATAGATTTTTTTGTTCTGGGCAGGGCATTGATCTCGAAAGTGGAGGGGACGGAGTATTCGGCCATAGCCATTTCAGACCACGCCCCGCACTGGGTGGAATTAGAGCTGGGGGAGGAGAGGGACCAACGCCCACTGTGGCGGTTGGATGTGGGACTGCTGGCAGACGAGGAAGCGTGTGGGAGGGTGCGGGGGTGCATCGACAGGTATCTGGAGGCCAACGACAATGGGGAGGTGCAGGTGGGCATAGTATGGGAGGCGCTGAAGGCGGTGGTTAGGGGAGAGTTAATCTCCATCAGAGCTCATAGGGAGATGAGAGAGGGCAGGGAAAGGGAGAGGTTAGTGGGGGAGATTTTAAGAGTGGACAGGATATATGCAGCGGGCCCAGATGAGCGACTACACAGGGAGATGCGAAGTCTCCAGACGGTGTTCGACCTGTTGACCACAGGGAAGGTAGAGGCACAGTGGAGGAAGGCACAGGGGGCGATGTATGAATATGGGGAGAAGGCGAGCCGGATGCTGGCACATCAGCTCCGTAAGAGGATGGCAGAGAGGAAAATAGGTGGAGTCAAGGATGGAAGGGGAACTACGGTGCGGAGTGCGGTGAAAGTGAATGAGGCATTCAAGGCCTTCTACGAGGAGCTGTGTAGGTCCCAGCCCCCAGGGGAAAAAGAGGGGATGCGACGATTCTTGAACCAACTGAGGTTCCCGAGTGTGGAGGAGCAGGAGGTGGCTGGTTTGGGGGCACCAATTGGGGTGGAGGAGCTGGTTAAAAGACTGGGGAACATGCAGGCAGGGAAGGCCCCGAGACCGGATGGGTTCCCGGTGGAGTTCTATAGAAAGTTAGTAGACCTGTTAGCCCCGTTGCTGGTAAGAACTTTCAATGAGGCAAGGGAGGGGGCGACCCTGCCCCCGACAATGTCGGAGGTGACGATCTCTTTCATCCTGAAGCGAGATAAGGACCCACTGCAATGCGGGTCGTATAGGCCGATCTTGCTCCTCAACGTGGATTCTAAGTTGCTGGCAAAAGTGTTAGGTATGAGGATTGAGGACTGTGTCCCGGGGGTGATTCACAAGGACCAGACGGGGTCTGTAAAGGGCAGGCAGCTAAACACCAATGTGCGGAGGCTACTGAATGTGATTATGATGCCATCGGTGGAGGGAGAGGCGGAGATAGTGGCAGCTATGGACGCGGAGAAGGCCTTTGACCGAGTAGAGTGGGAGTATCTCTGGGAAATGTTGAGGAGGTTTGGGTTCCTGGGAGGGTTTATTAGTTGGGTTAAGCTCCTGTATAGAGCCCCGGTGGTGAGTGTGGTCACAAACCGGCGGAGGTCGGAGTATTTCCGGCTGTATCGAGGGACGAGGCAGGGGTGCCCCCGTCCCCTCTGCTGTTTGCATTAGCAATTGAACCTTTGGCCATGGCATTAAGGGAGTCGGGGAAATGGAGGGGGGTGGTCCGAGGGGGAGAGGAACATCGAGTGTCGCTGTACACAGACGACCTGTTGCTGTATGTGGCGGATCCCGTGGAGGGGATGGTTGAGGTCATGCAGATCCTAAGGGAGTTTGGGGACTTCTCGGGCTATAAGCTCAATGTGGGAAAGAGTGAGCTCTTTGTGGTGCATCTGGGGGATCAGGGAAGAGGGATAGATGACCTACCGTTGAGGAGGGCGGAAAGGAGCTTTCAATGCTTGGGGATCCAGTTAGCTAGGAGCTGGGGGCACTGCACAAACTTAATTTGATGCGGCTGGTGGAGCAGATCGAGGAGGACTTTAAAAGGTGGGACATGTTGCCACTCTCACTAGCGGCAGGGTACAGTCGATTAAAATGATGGTCCTCCCGAGCTTTCTTTTTGTATTCCAATGCCTCCCAATTGTGATTACCAAGGCCTTTTTAAAGAGGGTAAGCAGGAGCATTATGGGATTTGTGTGGGCTAGCAAGACCCCAAGGGTAAGGAGGGGGTTCCTGGAGCGTAGTAGAGAGAGGAGGGTTGGCGTTGCCGAATCTGGGTGGCTACTACTGGGCAGCCAATGTGGCGATGATCCGTAAGTGGGCGATGGAGGGAGAGGGGGCAGCGTGGAAGAGGTTGGAGATGGCGTCCTGTAAAGGAACGAGCCTGGGGGCGCTGGTGATGGCACCGCTGCCGCTCTCGCTGACGAGGTGCACCACGAGCCCGGTGGTGGCGGCTACGCTAAAGATCTGGGTGCAGTGGAGACGGCATAGGGGGGCGATGGGAGCCTCGGTGTGGTCCCCGATCAGAGATAACCATCGGTTTGTCCCAGGAAGGATGGACGGGCGGTTTCAGAGCTGGCATCGAGCAGGGATTAGAATAATGGGGGACCTGATCACCAATGGGACGTTTGCGAGCTTAGGGGCGCTGGAGGAGAAATTTGGACTACCCCCGGGAAATGCCTTCAGGTACATGCAAGTGAGGGCGTTTGTGAGGCGGCAGGTGAGGGAATTCCCGCTGCTCCCGGCACAGGGGATTCAAGACAGGGTGATTTTGGGCGTATGGGTCGGAGAGGGCAAGGTGTCAGCGATCTACCAGGAGATGAAAGAAGAGGGGGAGGCTTTGATAGAGGAGCTGAAGGGTAAATGGGAAGAGGAGCTGGGGGAGGAGATTGAGGAGGGTCTATGGGCTGATGCCCTAAGTAGGGTTAATTCCTCTTCCTCGTGTGCCAGGCTTAGCCTGATACAATTTAAGGTGGTTCACAGAGAGCATATGACGGGGGCGAGACTGAGTAGGTTCTTTGGGGTGGAGGACAGATGTGGGAGGTGCTCAGGAAGCCCGGCGAACCATGTCCATATGTTTTGGTCATGCCCAGCACTGGATGGGTTCTGGAGGGGAGTTGCGAGAACAGTATCTAAGGTGGTGAAAGTCCGGGTCAAGCCAAGCTGGGGACTAGCACTATTTGGAGTAGCGGACGAGCCGGGAATTCAGGAGGTGAAAGAGGCCGGCATTCTGGCCTTTGCCTCCCTGGTAGCCCGGCGAAGGATCTTGTTAGTGTGGAAAGATGTGAAGCCCCCCAGTGTGGAAGTCTGGATAAGTGATATGGCAGGGTTTCTCAGGTTGGAAAGAATAAAGTTTGCCAGGGGTTCTCCAGGCTGTGGCAACCGTTCCTAGTATATCTTGCGGAGCGTTAGGTGGAGTTTGGTCGACAGCAGCAGCAACCCGGGGGGGAGAGGCCGGGGGGGGGGGGGGGGAGGGGAGAGAGAGAGGCGGGGGGAGGGAGAGAGAGAGAGGCGGGGGGGGGGGAGAGAGAGAGGCGGGGGGGGAGGGAGAGAGAGAGGCGGGGGGGAGGGAGAGAGAGAGGCGGGGGGAGGGAGAGAGAGAGGCGGGGGGGAGGGAGAGAGAGAGGCGGGGGGGAGGGAGAGAGAGAGGCGGGGGGGAGGGAGAGAGAGAGGCGGGGGGAGGAGAGAGAGAGGCGGGGGGAGGGAGAGAGAGAGGCGGGGGGGGAGGGAGAGAGAGAGGCGGGGGAGGGAGAGAGAGAGGGCGGGGGGAGGGAGAGAGAGAGGCGGGGGGGGGGAGGGAGAGAGAGAGGCGGGGGGAGGGAGAGAGAGAGGCGGGGGGAGGAGGGAGAGAGAGAGGCGCGGGGGGAGAGAGAGAGGCGGGGGGGGGAGAGAGAGAGGCGGGGGGGGGGAAGAGAGAGAGGCCGGGGGGGGAGAGAGGGGCGGGGGGGGAGAGAGGGGGCGGGGGGGAGAGAGGGGCGGGGGGGAGAGAGGGGCGGGGGGGGGAGAGAGGGGCGGGGGGGAGAGAGAGAGGGGCGGGGGGGAGAGGGGGCGGGGGGAGAGGGGGCGGGGGGGAGAGGTGCGGGGGAGAGGGGGCGGGGGTAGGGGGAGAGAGGGGCGGGGGGGGAGAGAGGTGCAGGGGGGGCAAGAGAGGTGCTGGGGGGGGGAAGAGAGGTGCGGGGGAGGAGAGAGGTCGGGTGGGAGAGAGGTGCAGGGGGGAGAGAGGTGCGGAGGGGGGGAGAGAGGTGCGTGGGGGGAGAGAGAGGTGCGGGGGGCGAGCGGTGCGGGACGGGGGAGAGGTGGAGGGGGGATATCTCTTCCTGGGTGGGAGTGGAAGAGGGAGGAATAGGGAAGGAGGGTTCTTCGGGGGGGTCATCTGAGCAAGAAAAACATAAACGATCGAGAAAACTGATATGTACGGGAGGAATCCAATGTACAAAGTTCTGTATCATATTGATTTGCCATGTTTATGTCTTGCTATGCAAGTTTTTTCTTCTTTGCCGCTGTAATGTATCTGCTTCTACAACCTCCCCTGGCAACGCGGTCCATGCCCTCCCCACTGTCTGTGTAAAAAAAACCTGCCTCGCACATCCTCTGTAAACTTTACCCTGTACACCTTAAATCTATGCCCCCTGGTGACTGGCCCCTCCACCCTGGGAAAGATTGCCTGCCCATTCACTCTGTCCATGCCCCTCATAATTTTGTCGGCCTTTATCAGATCACACCTCCGTCTTTCTAATGAAAACAGTCCGAGTCTATTCAGCCTCTCCATAAAGCTCACTTTCCAGACCAGGCAACAGCCTGATAAACCTCCTCTGCACCCTCTCCAAAGCCTGCACATCCTTCTGGTAGTGTGGCCAGAATTGTGCACAATATTCCAAGTGCGGCCGTACCAAGGTTCTATACAGCTGCAGCATGACTTGCCAGTTTTATACTTAATGCCCCGTCCAATGAAAGCTGGCATTCCGTCTGCTTTGTTGATGACCTTGTCCAGTTATGTTGCCACCTTCAAAGATCTGTGGACCTGCGTGCCCAGATCTCTCTGACTTTCTATATTCCTTAGAGTTTTACCATTTACGGTATATTTCCCCTCTAGGTGAAGCCTACCAAAATGCATTACCTCCAGTTTGTCCAGATTAAACTCCATTTGCCATTTCTCTGCACAAGACTCCAACCTATGTATGTCCTGCTGTATCCGCTGACAATTCTCAACACTATCTGTCACGCCACTATACTTGGTGTCATCAATGAACCTTCACACTCCAGACCTTCTTTGGAAAGGCACATTCCACATGGAGGTGAGTGACCGCTTCAGCGCCCCCCCCCCCCCCCACCCCAGCCACTTGGATGGCAGCATGTGACGGCGTTGAGACTTTGGGTGTGCATGAAGCATCTTACGGGGAGAGCCTTTCTCACCACCAGCCAAGCTGGGTCTTGTTTGGAAGTTCTGGTGATGAGATGATCTGCCAGATGCCTCTGACAGTCTGCTCAGAGCATAGAACATCACAGCGTAGTACAGGCCCTTCAGCCCTCGATGCTGCGCCGACCTGTGAAACCACTCTAAAGCCCATCTACACGATTCCCTTATCGTCCATATGTCTATCCAATGACCATTTGAATGCCCTTAGTGTTGGCGAGTCCACTACTGTTGCAGGCAGAGCATTCCACGCCCTTACTACTCTCTGAGTAAAGAACCTACCTCTGATATCTGTCTTATATCTATCTCCCCTCAATTTAAAGCTATGTCCCCTCGTGCTAGACATCACCATCCGAGGAAAAAGGCTCTCACTGTCCACACTATCCAATCCGCTGATCATCTTATATCCACCAATTAAGTCACCCCTTAACCTTCTTCTCTCTAATGACCCTCAAGACCCTCAGCCTTTCCTCATAAGATCTTCCCTCCACACCAGGCAACATTCTGGTAAATCTCCTCTGCACCCTTTCCAATGCTTCCACATCCTTCCTATAATGCGGCGACCAGAATTTCACGCAATACTCCAAATGCGGACCACCAGAATTTTGTACAGCTGCAACATGACCTAATGGCTCCGAAACCCAATCCCGCTACCAATAAAAGCTAACACACCGTACGCCTTCTTAAGAACCCTCTCAACCTGGGTGGCAACTTTCAGGGATCTAGGTACATGGACACCGAGATCTCTCTGTTCACCCTCACTGCCAGTAATCTTACCATTAGCCCAGTTCTGTCTTCTTGTTATTCCTTCCAAAATGAATCACCTCATATTTTTCTGCATTAAACTCCATTTGCCACCTCTCAGCCCAGCGCTGCAGCTTATCTATGTCCCTCTGTAACTTGTAACATCCTTCCACACTGTCCACAACTCCACCGACTTCAGTGTCATCCGCAAATTTACTTACCCATCCTTCTACACCCTCCTCCAGGTCATTTTAAAAAATAACAAAAAGCAGTGGCCTCAAAATAGATCCCTGTGGTACACCACTAGTAACTGAACTCCAGGCTGAACATTTCCCATCAACCACCACCCTCTGTCTTCTTACAGCTAGCCAATCTCTGATTCAAATCGCTAAATCACCTTCAATCCCATGCCTCCATATTTTCTGCAATAGCCTACCGTGGGGAATCTTATCAAATGCTTTACTGAAATCCATATACACCACATCAACTGCTTTACCCTCGTCCACCTGTTTGGTCCCCTTCTCAAAGAACTCAATAAGGTTTGTGAGGCATGGCCTACCCTTCACAAAACCGTGTTGACTAACTCTAATCAAATTATTCCTTTCCAGATGATTATACATCCTATCTCTTATAAACCTTCCCAAGATTTTGCCCACAACAGAAGTAAGGCTCACTGGTCTATTTGTTACCGAAGTTGTCTCTACTCCCCATCTTGAACAAGGGGACAACATTTGCTATCCTCCAGTCTTCAGGCACTATTCCTGTAGACAATGATGACATAACATAGAATATTACAGCACAGTACAGACCCTTTGGCCCTCGATGTTGCGCCGACCTGTGAAACCACTCTAAAGCCCATCTACACTATTCCCTTATCGTCCATATGTCTATCCAATGACCATTTGAATGCTCTTTGTGTTGGCGGGTCCACTACTGTTGCAGGCAGGCATTCCACACCCTTACTACTCTCTGAGTAAAGAACCTACCTCTGACATCAGTCCAATATCTATCTCCCCTCAATTTAAAGCTATGTCCCCTCGTGCTGGAAATCACCATCCATGGAAAAAGGTTATCACTGTCCACCCTATCTAATCCTCTGATCATCTTGTATGCCTCAATTAAGCCACCTCTTAACCTTCTTCTCTCTAACGAAAACAGCCTCAAGTCCCTCAGCTTTCCCTCATAAGAGCTTCCCTCCATACCAGGCAACATTCTAGTAAATCTCCTCTGCACCCTTTCAATGCTTCCACATCCATCCTATAATGCGGCATCCAGAATTGCACTCAATACTCCAAATGCGGCCGCACCAAAGTTTTGTACAGCTGCAACATGACCTCATGGCTCCGAAACTCAATCCCTCTACCAATAAAAGCTAATACACCGTACGCCTTCTTAACAACCCTCTCAATCTGGGGGTGCAACTTTCAGGGATCTATGTACATGGACACCGAGATCTCTCTGCTCATCCACACTACAAAGAATCTTACCATTAGCCCAGTACTCTGTCTTCCTGTTATTCCTTCCTAAATGAATCACCTCACACTTCTCTGCATTAAACTCCATTTGCCAACTCTCAGCCCAGCTCTGCAGCTTATCTATGTCCCTCTGTAACTTGTAACATCCTTCCACACTGTCCACAACTCCACCGACTTTAGTGTCATCTGCAAAGTTACTCACCCATCCTTCTACGCCCTCCTCCAGGTCATTTATAAAAATGACAAACAGCAGTGCCCCAAAACAGATCCTTGTGGTACACCACTAGTAATGGGTCTCCAGGCTGTACATTTCCCATCAACCACCACCCTTTGTCTTCTTCCAGCTAGCCAATTTCTGATCCAAACTGCTAAATCACCCTGAATCCCATGCATCCGTAATTTCTGCAATAGCCTACCGTGGGGAACCTTATCGAACGCTTTACTGAAATCCACATACAGCACATCAACTGCTTTACCCTCATCCACCAGGCACGACTTACCCTTCACAAAACCGTGTTGACTATCCCTAATCAAATTATTCCTTTCCAGATGATTATGCATCCTATCTCTTCTGAAACTTTCTAAGACTTTGCCCACAAGAGAAGTAGGGCTCACTGGTCTATAGTTACCGTGGTTGTCTCTGCCTTCCCTTCTTGAACAAGGGGACAACATTTGCGATCCTCCAGTCTTCTGGCACTATTCCTGCAGACAAAGATGACTTAAAGATCAAAGCCAAAGGCTCAGCAATCTCCTCCCTAGCTTCCCAGAGAATCCAAAGATAAATCCCATCCGGCCAGGGACTTATCTATTTTCACACTTACCAGAATTGCTGACACCTCATCCTTGTGAACCTCAAACCCGTTGGAGTTTAGAAGGATGAGGGGGATCTTATTGAAACTTGCAGGATACTGCGAGGCCTGGATAGAGTGGATGTGGAGAGGATGTTTCCACTTGTAGGAAAAACTAGAACCAGAGGACACCATCTCAGACTAAAAGGGCAATCATTTAAAACAGAGTGGGGGAGGAATCCCTTCAACCAGAGGAGACCAAATCACTGAGTGTTTTTGAGACCGAGGCAGATAGGTATCTGATTAATAAGGGGATCAGGGGTTATGGGAAGAAAGCAGGAGAATGGGGATGGGAAAATTATCAGCCATGATTGGATGGTGGAACAGACTCGATGGACCGAGTGGCCTAATTCTGCTCCTGTGCCCTATGGTCTGTGTGATTAACACTAAAGAGGGGCTGGTAACTGGGTTTGTTTAATATTATTGAACGCTTTACAGGGTGTAACATGACCGATGTAAATATTTTGAGAAGAATTGTAATGTGAATATTGAAATGTGTTTAATGTCCTCATTATCCAACTGAATAAATTCAAGTAAATCTGGACCTCTGGAGAAAATGTAAATATTGTTGTCCGATACAATATTATAGTGATGAGAAATTGAAATGTTTGACCATGTTTCTTTCAAGGGATTTTATAAATGAAGTATATTTTTGAAAATAATTGTGTGCTTCTATGAAAAATGAAGTCAGTCAGTGAAATGGTAGTTTGCAGAAAGTGTGAGTTTGAGGGGCTGAGTGACAGTGTAATAACAAACAAGCTGCAGGCAATGACTGCAAATTGAATCTCTCATTGGGACAAACACACAGCTACAAAGGTGATTGGTTGAGCCGGAGGGCGCAGGGCCATTTGCAGCCACACACACAGTCCCCCCAACACGGACTCTACAGGAGGTTTTGCTCCACATGTGATGACAGTGAAATGTGGAATACTCCCATTGATTCTCAATGCGGAATTGCTGCGGGGATCTGCGCACGCCCGGGGTAACCGCTTGCCTCTCGTCATTCTGAGATTGGGAGCGCATGCGCAGCCCCTCCCCCACACACTCTCCATTTGGCACTGAGTTGAATCGCTTTGTTGAAGCTGAGGGAAATGTCAATGTCAGGGACCAGGTCAGCGAGGAAACAGCGTTCTCATTGCAGCAGCACCTCCATCTGGGAGTGTGAGCAAAGAGGCTCAGAGATCATTACTGACTCGGGGGGAGTTCAGGGAGAATCGGGGGCTGTTTGCAAGAGGCGCAGCGGAGCACGATCTTGTTCCGGGACTTGGAGTGAGCGGGGGGGAGGGAGAGCTCTTTCTGGGCCTGGCTTATTTGTCTCATTCTGGGTTAGGATTTGGAGAGTATTTTCTTTATTTTACTGATTATCAATTGAAAGAATAGATTGATCTATCATTGGCCTCATCTGGCCCTGATTTACAAGAGATTTGTTTTCTTCCCCCTAGTTCAACAGATAAAGAGATGAGTTCCAAGATGATGATTCTTCAGCAAGAGGAATGTGCAGCTGTCTCCTTCTAACTGACAGTAAGTACAATATTAATCCAACATTGCAGAGACACAGACACAACATCAACTCCACCGTCACAGAGAAAAGAAGCAGTCAGACTCGCATAGACCTCAAGTCCCAGGTAAACATGTCCAATCCAACAGTCCTCATTATCAAATTGAAGAAATTCAAATAAATCTGGACTTCTGGAGAAAATGTAAATATTATTTACAGATACATGAGAGGACAGGTGGGATAATTTTCCACAAT